>NC_073242.2:92967727-93270757 GCF_029281585.2 Gorilla gorilla gorilla
TCTCTTTCCTGCTCTATGCCCTGAGAGGCTGAGTAAATGGACAACATCAGCAACTTCCCTTGATATGTTGCTTTGGTTTTGGTTTAGCTAAAAAGGGGCAATGGCAGGAGTAGAGGGAAGAAAGTCAGTAAAGTGTATAGAGTCCCTCATATAAAGGTCACTGTTCCTCTTAAGGCAGTCTTACCTCCACATCTCACCTTCCAGCTTTTAGAAACCACTCCCTCCCTCAATTCTTTAGGTCTAGCAGTAGGTAAATTACTGTTTTCACTAATTCTAGGTTTCTGTTCTGTTTTTTTTTTGGGGGGGGGGCAGGGGTTCTCTGCTCTCCATGCATAACTTTATAAATAGTCCCTTGATTAAACTTTCCTCCAATTATACTAACTTGGGTGGTCTATTTGTTTCCTGTAGCCACCTACAGGCAGTCACTCTGTACCCACAGTAATTGGCCAAGTCATTTAGTTATTATTATGTGGAACAAAAAGTCATTGCTAAGCATACTCAAATAGCTCTGGGCCATGGATTCCCTACATTCAATATTAAAGTCAAAACATTACCCAAATATACCATGAAAGGAGTTAGCCAAACAAAGTTTTGAATCTTGGTTTTGTGCACTTTCTAGAATGTCGGGTAAGTTTCATAACCCCTCTGATCCCCAGTGCATTATCTTCAAGTAAGGAATATTAATATGTACATAGTAGGATTGGTTTAATGATTACATGAGATAACACAGATAAATAATAGTCCTTAGCATGTGGTGCATCTCATTTAAGATGAATTCTTATGTAGTCTAAATAGAAAAGAAGCAAATATTTTGGACAACCATATCAATCAATTTGTGAATACACTAATGCACATAATTACATTCCCCTTCCTTTGACCATTGATTTATCTTTATATCGGCATGAATCTCTATTGTTATTATTTTTTGAACCTAGTTCCTGCTTTTCCATGAACAGTGTCCTTCCTATCTTCCTAGGCCATTTTAAGAACATTTTGGAAGGCGGAGGCCCTACAATGTTTATTTATATAAAGAATTCTGTTCACAAAAAGGGAGGAAGGAGAAGAAAAAGGATACGAAAAAGGAGATGCAGGCCGGGCACGGTGGCTCACACCTGTAATCCCAACACTTTGTGAAGCCAAGGTTGGTGGATCACTTGAGGTCAGGAGTTTGAGACCAGCCTGGGAAACATGGCAAAACCCCATCTCTACTAAAAATTCAAAAATTGGCCAGGCGTGGTGGTGTGCACCTGCAATTCCAACTACTTGGAAGGCTGAGGCAGGAGAATTGCTTGAACCCAGGAGGCAGAGGTTGCAGTGAGCTGAGATCATACCATTACACTCCAGCCTGGGTGACAGAGCAATATTCTGTCAAAAAAAAGCAAAAAACAAAAAAGAAAAGAAAAAAAGGAGATGAAGAAAAGGGAGAAGAAAAAGAAGAAAGTTGGAAGACTTACACTATCTCTCCTATTTCAAGGCTTACCATAAAATTATAGTAATCAAAATGGTGTAGTGTTAGGAAATTGGGAAAATAATAAACTTTATCAATGAAATAGAATGGAAAACCCAGAAATAGACCCACACAAAAATAATCAACTAATGTATGACTAAGGAACAAATGCAATCGAATATAAAAATAATAATTGTTTCAACAAATTTTGATGGAAAAATTGGGTAACCATTAGAAAACATGGAACCTAGATGTAGACTATAACTTTCAGATAAAAGAAATAAAAATGAACCATAGATCTAAATGTAAAATGCAAAATTATGGGGGGAGGAGCCAAGATGGCCGAATAGGGACAGCTCCGGTCTACAGCTCCCAGCATGAGCGACGCAGAAGACGGGTGATTTCTGCATTTCCATCTGAGGTACCGGGTTCATCTCACTGGGGAGTGCCAGACAGTGGGCGCAGGCCAGTGGGTGTGTGCACCGTGCGCGAACCGAAGCAGGGCGAGGCATTGCCTCACTTGGGAAGCGCAAGGGGTCAGGGTGTTTGCTTTCCCAGTCAAAGAAAGGGGTGACTGATGCACCTGGAAAATCGGGTCACTCCCACCCAAATATTGCGCTTTTCGGGCCGGCTTAAAAAATGGCACACCACGAGATTATATCCCACACCTGGCTCGGAGGGTCCTATGCCCATGGAGTCTCGCTGAATGCTAGCACAGCAGTCTGAGATCAAACTGCAAGGAGGCAGCGAGGCTGGGGGAGGGGCGCCCGCCATTGCCCAGGCTTGATTAGGTAAACAAAGCAGCCAGGAAGCTCGAACTGGGTGGAGCCCACCACAGCTCAAGGAGGCCTGCCTGCCTCTGTAGGCTCCACCTCTGGGGGCAGGGCACAGACAAACAAAAAGAAAGCAGTAACCTCTGCAGACTTAAATGTCCCTGTCTGACAGCTTTGAAGAGAGCAGTGGTTCTCCCAGCACGCAGCTGGAGATCTGAGAACGGGCAGACTGCCTCCTCAAGTGGGTCCCTGACCCCTGACCCCTGAGCAGCCTAACTGGGAGGCACCCCCCAGCAGGGGCACACTGACACCTCACACGGCAGGGTATTCCAACAGACCTGCAGCTGAGGGTCCTGTCTGTTAGAAGGAAAACTAACAAACAGAAAGGACATCCACACCAAAAACCCATCTGTACATCACCATCATCAAAGACCAAAAGTAGATAAAACCACAAAGATGGGGAAAAAACAGAACAGAAAAACTGGAAACTCTAAAATGCAGAGCACCTCTCCTCCTCCAAAGGAACACAGTTCCTCACCAGCAACGGAACAAAGCTGGATGGAGAATGATTTTGACGAGCTGAGAGAAGAAGGCTTCAGACGATCAAATTACTCTGAGCTATGGGAGGACATTCAAACCAAAGGCAAAGAAGTTGAAAACTTTGAAAAAAATTTAGAAGAATGTGTAACTAGAATAACCAATACAGAGAAGTGCTTAAAGGAGCTGATGGAGCTGAAAACCAAGGCTCGAGAACTACGTGAAGAATGCAGAAGCCTCAGGAGCCGATGCGATCAACTGGAAGAAAGGGTATCAGCAATGGAAGATGAAATGAATGAAATGAAGCGAGAAGGGAAGTTTAGAGAAAAAAGAATAAAAAGAAATGAGCAAAGCCTCCAAGAAATATGGGACTATGTGAAAAGACCAAATCTACGTCTGATTGGGGTACCTGAAAGTGATGGGGAGAATGGAACCAAGTTGGAAAACACTCTGCAGGATATTATCCAGGAGAACTTCCCCAATCTAGCAAGGCAGGCCAACGTTCAGATTCAGGAAACACAGAGAATGCCACAAAGATACTCCTCGAGAAGAGCAACTCCAAGACACATAATTGTCAGATTCACCAAAGTTGAAATGAAGGAAAAAATGTTAAGGGCAGCCAGAGAGAAAGTTCGGGTTACCCTCAAAGGGAAGCCCATCAGACTGACAGCGGATCTCTCGGCAGAAACCCTACAAGCCAGAAGAGAGTGGGGGCCAATATTCAACATTCTTAAAGAAAAGAATTTTCAACCCAGAATTTCATATCCAGCCAAACTAAGCTTCATAAGTGAAGGAGAAATAAAATCCTTTACAGACAAGCAAATGCTGAGAGATTTTGTCACCACCAGGCCTGCCCTAAAAGAGCTCCTGAAGGAAGCACTAAACATGGAAAGGAACAACTGGTACCAGCCGCTGCAAAATCATGCCAAAATGTAAAGACCATCGAGACTAGGAAGAAACTGCATCAACTAACGAGCAAAATCACCAGCTAACATCATAATGACAGGATCAAATTCACACATAACAATATTAACTTTAAATGTAAATAGACTAAATGCTCCAATTAAAAGACACAGACTGACAAATTGGATAAAGAGTCAAGACCCATCAGTGTGCTGTATTCAGGAAACCCATCTCACGTGCAGAGACACACATTTGCTCAAAATAAAAGGATGGAGGAAGATCTACCAAGCAAATGGAAAACAAAAAAAGGCAGGGGTTGCAATCCTAGTCTCTGATAAAACAGACTTTAAACCAACAAAGATCAAAAGAGACAAAGAAGGCCATTACATAATGGTAAAGGGATCAATTCAACAAGAAGAGCTAACTATCCTAAATATATATGCACCCAATACAGGAGCACCCAGATTCATAAAGCAAGTCCTGAGTGACCTACAAAGAGACTCAGACTCCCACACATTAATAATGGGAGACTTCAACACCCCACTGTCAACATTGGACAGATCAACAAGACAGAAAGTCAACAAGGATACCCAGGAATTGAACTCAGCTCTGCACCAAGCAGACCTAATAGACATCTACAGAACTCTCCACCCCAAATCAACAGAATATACATTTTTTTCAGCACCACACCACACCTATTCCAAAATTGACCACATACTGGGAAGTAAAGCTCTCCTCAGCAAATGTAAAAGAACAGAAATTATAACAAACTATCTCTCAGACCACAGTGCAATCAAACTAGAACTCAGGATTAAGAATCTCACTCAAAACCGCTCAACTACATGGAAACTGAACAACCTGCTCCTGAATGACTACTGGATACATAATGAAATGAAGGCAGAAATAAAGATGTTCTTTGAAACCAGCGAGAACAAAGACACAACATACCAGAATCTCTGGGACGCATTCAAAGCAGTGTGTAGAGGGAAATTTATAGCACTAAATGCCCACAAGAGAAAGCAGGAAAGATCCAAAATTGACACCCTAACATCACAATTAAAAGAACTAGAAAAGCAAGAGCAAACACATTCAAAAGCTAGCAGAAGGCAAGAAATAACTAAAATCAGAGCAGAACTGAAGGAAATAGAGACACAAAAAACCCTTCAAAAAATTAATGAATCCAGGAGCTGGTTTTTTGAAAGGATCAACAAAATTGATAGACTGCTAGCAAGACTAATAAAGAAAAAAAGAGAGAAGAATCAAATAGACACAATAAAAAATGATAAAGGGGATATCACCACCGATCCCACAGAAATACAAACTACCATCAGAGAATACTACAAACACCTCTACGCAAATAAACTAGAAAATCTAGAAGAAATGGATAAATTCCTGGACACATACACTCTCCCAAGACTAAACCAGGAAGAAGTTGAATCTCTGAATAGACCAATAACAGGAGCTGAAATTGTGGCAATAATCAATAGTTTACCAAGAAAAAAGAGTCCAGGACCAGATGGATTCACAGCCGAATTCTACCAGAGGTACAAGGAGGAACTGGTACCATTCCTTCTGAAACTATTCCAATCAATAGAAAAAGAGGGAATCCTCCCTAACTCATTTTATGAGGTCAGCATCATTCTGACACCAAAGCCGGGCAGAGACACAACCAAAAAAGAGAATTTTAGACCAATATCCTTGATGAACATTGATGCAAAAATCCTCAATAAAATACTGGCAAACCGAATCCAGCAGCACATCAAAAAACTTATCCACCATGATCAAGTGGGCTTCATCCCTGGGATGCAAGGCTGGTTCAATATATGCAAATCAATAAATGTAATCCAGCATATAAACAGAGCCAAAGACAAAAACCACATGATTATCTCAATAGATGCAGAAAAAGCCTTTGACAAAATTCAACAACCCTTCATGCTAAAAACTCTCAATAAATTAGGTATTGATGGATGTATTTCAAAATAATAAGAGCTATCTATGACAAACCCACAGCCAATATCATACTGAATGGGCAAAAACCGGAAGCATTCCCTTTGAAAACTGGCACAAGACAGAGATGCCCTCTCTCACCACTCCTATTCAACATAGTGTTGGAAGTTCTGGCCAGGGTAATTAGGCAGGAGAAGGAAATAAAGGGTATTCAATTAGGAAAAGAGGAGGTCAAATTGTCCCTGTTTGCAGATGACATGATTGTATATCTAGAAAACCCCATTGTCTCAGCCCAAAATCTCCTTAAGCTGATAAGCAACTTCAGCAAAGTCTCAGGATACAAAATCAATGTACAAAAATCACAAGCATTCTTATACACCAATAACAGACAAACAGAGAGCCAAATCATGAGTGAACTCCCATTCACAATTGCTTCAAAGAGAATAAAATACCTAGGAATCCAACTTACAAGGGATGTGAAGGACCTCTTCAAGGAGAACTACAAACCACTGCTCAAGGAAATAAAAGAGGATACAAACAAATGGAAGAACATTCCATGCTCATGGGTAGGAAGAATCAATATCGTGAAAATGGCCATACTGCCCAAGGTAATTTACAGATTCAATGCCATCCCCATGAAGCTACCAATGCCTTTCTTCACAGAATTGGAAAAAACTACTTTAAAGTTCATATGGAACCAAAAAGGAGCTCACATCGCCAAGGCAATCCTAAGCCAAAAGAACAAAGCTGGAGGCATCACACTGCCTGACTTCAAACTATACTACAAGGCTACAGTAACCAAAACAGCATGGTACTGGTACCAAAACAGAGATATAGATCAATGGAACAGAACAGAGCCCTCAGAAATAACGCCGCATATCTACAACTATCGGATCTTTGACAAACCTGAGAAAAACAAGCAATGGGGAAAGGATTCCCTATTTAATAAATGGTGCTGGGAAAACTGGCTAGCCATATGTAGAAAGCTGAAACTGGATCCCTTCCTTACACCTTATACAAAAATCAATTCAAGATGGATTAAAGACTTAAACATTAGACCTAAAACCATAAAAACCCTAGAACAAAATCTAGGCATTACCATTCAGGACATAGGCATGGGCAAGGACAAAGCAATGGCAACAAAAGACAAAATTGACAAATGGGATCTAATTAAACTAAAGAGCTTCTGCACAACAAAAGAAACTACCATCAGAGTGAACAGGCAACCTACAAAATGGGAGAAAATTTTCACAACCTACTCATCTGACAAAGGGCTAATATCCAGAATCTACAATGAACTCAAACAAATTTACAAGAAAAAAACAAACAACCCCATCAAAAAGTGGGCAAAGGACATGAACAGACACTTCTCAAAAGAAGACATTTATGCAGCCAAAAAACACATGAAAAAATGCTCATCATCACTGGCCATCAGAGAAATGCAAATCAAAACCACAATGAGATACCATCTCACACCAGTTAGAATGGCAATCATTAAAAAGTCAGGAACCAACAGGTGCTGGAGAGGATGTGGAGAAATAGGAACACTTTTACACTGTTGGTGGGACTGTAAACTAGTTCAACCATTGTGGAAGTCAGTGTGGTGATTCCTCAGGGATCTAGAACTAGAAATACCATTTGACCCAGCCATCCCATTACTGGGTATATACCCAAAGGACTATAAATCATGCTGCTATAAAGACACATGCACACGTATGTTTATTGCGGCATTATTCACAATAGCAAAGACTTGGAACCAACCCAAATGTCCAACAATGATAGACTGGATTAAGAAAATGTGGCACATATACACCATGGAATACTATGCAGCCATAAAAAAGGATGAGTTCATGTCCTTTGTGGGGACATGGATGAAATTGGAAATCATCATTCTCAGTGAACTATCGCAGGAACAAAAAACCAAACACCGCATATTCTCACTCATAGGTGGGAATTGAACAATGGGATCACATGGACACAGGAAGGGGAATATCACACTCTGGGGACTGTGGTGGGGTGGGGTGGGGGGAGGGGGGAGGGATAGCATTGGGAGATATGCCTAATGCTGGATGACGAGTTGATGGGTGCAGCGCACCAGCATGGCACATGTATGCATGTGTAACTAACCTGCACAATGTGCACATGTACCCTAAAACTTAAAGTATAATTTAAAAAAAAAAAGAATTTCTTACAAGAAAAATTAACAAATATATAATTTTGTGGGGTTTTATTATACAGTTTATAAATGCAAACTATAGAAAACTACAAAATATATCTATGAAAATAAAAGCATTACTATTAGGCCCACTTCCCAAATATTACTACAGATCGTTTGTAAATCCTTCTTCCTACCATTTTAGGGGATGTATGTATTTATTAAACAGAGAAGTAGAACACACACAAAAAAATGCAAAATTATAAATCTTCTAGAAGTAAACATAGGATAAAGTCCAAAGAATCTCGATTTGGTGTTGAGTCTTACATACGATACCCAAAAGCATAATCCATAAAAACAGAAAGTAGTAAGATAAACTTTATTAAAATTGGAAAATTTAGCTCTGTGAAAGACACTGTTAAGAGACTGAAAAGACAAACCACAGACTAGGACAAATTACTTGCAAAACCATATTTGATAAAGGACATATATCCAAAATATGCAAAGAACTATTAACAGTCAACAATAAGAAACCAATTAAAATGGGTAAAAGCTCTGAACAGACACCGCATCAAAGAAGATGTGCAGATGGAAAATAAGCATAATTTCTCATTAAAGAACTGCAAGTTAATGATTCTCATTATTTGTGGGATCTAAAAGTCAAAACAGCTGAACTCATAGAGATAGAGAGAAAAAGAATGGTTACCAGAAGCTGGGAAAGTTACAAGGGTCAGGGAGAGGTGGAAATGGTTAATGGGTACACACACAAAATTAGAAAGAACAAATAAGAACCTAGTATTTGACAGCAAAATAGGGTCACTATTGTCAATAATAATTTAATTGTACATTGTTAAAAAACAACAAAAAAGTATAATTAGATTGCTTGTAACACAAAGAATAAATGCTTGAGGGAAAATGAATATCCAATTTACCCTGATGTGATTATTATACATTGCATACCTGTATCAAAACATCTCACGTACCCCACATACACACCTACTATGTACCCACACACATTAAAGATTAAAAAAACAACAATGAGACACCACTTCACACTTACTAGAGTGGCTAAAATCCAAATAATCCTGACATTACCTACTACTGCAGAGGATGGGGAACAACAGGGGCTCATATCTTTGTTGGTGGGACTGCAAAAGGCTAAAGCTACTTTGCAAAATAGTTTGACAATTTTTTATAAAGTAAAACGTGATCTTAACTCATGATCTAGCAATTATGCTGCCAGGTATTTATCCAACTTACTTGAAAACACACATACGTAAAAACCAGCACAAAAAAGTGAATAAAGCCAGTCTAAAAAGGGTACATTTTTGTGCTCTCAATTGTATGGCATTCTGGAAGAAGCAAAACTATAAAAATGGTTAAAGAAAATTACTGGTTCCCATGGGTTTGAGAGCAGGAGATGGGATTAAATAGATGTAGCACAAAAGACATGTTAGGTGAAACGCAACTGTATGACATACTAATGGTTGATGTATGAAGCTGTGCATTTGTGAAAACTCACGGAACTTAGGACAAGGAGTGAACTTTAATGTATGCAAATTTAAAAATCATTGAGAAGGTCATGGAATACTTGGACGGAATGTATAACATGACAAAGCAATCTAAATATAGTACAAACACATGAAGCAACTTCAGTGATAAATGTTGGGTGAAAGGATATGGCACCCTTTTATATAAAGGTATAATATCTTTTTATATAAAGTTACATAAGTAACTTTGGAAATGAGTGGAGACAAGGAGTATAAAATTTCAGTTATGCAAGATGCATAAGTTCTGGAGATCTGCTGTACAGCAGCATGCTTATAGGTAACAATACTTTTTACTGTACATTTCAAAATCTCTTAAGAGGGTAGATCGTGTGTTGTGTTCTTACTATAATAAAAATACTTTTAAAATAGACTAAAGGCAAAAGAAACTGTACATAAACACTAGATTGTAGTTGATAAAACTGTTTATCATGAGAGTATGGACTAAAAAATGTGGTATTATTTCTTTATATATATATATGCTCAAAATAAACAATTATATAAATACATGGCCCATGGTGGAAGCTAGATTTCTTACTGTCGGAGTGGGAGTTTGCTGGTTAACAAATAGAAGAGCCTGCAGTAATCCATGTGGTTATGGATCGTGGTTGGAAATATCTGTATGAAGTTATATTTGGATTCAAATAACTACATATGATTATATAGAAATATTTATGGATATGTGCATACACAGAGTTTAGAATACAAACATATATGTCCATGCTCTGATAGCTGAGAGGTATACATGCATCAATACCACAGTAACAATGAGCATATCTAACCTAGAGATCTCTTTTTCTAATACAATTCTCTGGTAAAGGGAACAAGAACTCTTTGGAGGAGTTGCTGATTTTATGACTGGACAGAAATTATGCAAGGTGAGCCCGGAGTATTTCGTAGTACTGAAAAGTAAGAAAGTGCTAGGGAAGAAAAGCCCTTAATAATGGAAGTATTTCATTTTTTTATATATTATACTTTATGTTCTAGGGTACATGTGCACAACGTGTAGGTTTGTTACATAGGTATACATGTGCCATGTTGGTTTGCTGCACCCATCAACTCATCATTTACATTAGGTATTTCTCCTAATGCTATCCCTCCCCCAGCCCCCACCCCCTAACAGACTCTGGTATGTGATGTTCCCCTCCGTGTCCATGTGTTCTCATTGTTCAACTCCCACTTATGAGTGAGAACATGTGGTGTTTGGTTTTCTGTCCTTGCGATATTTTGCTGAGAATGATGGTTTCCAGCTTCATCCACATCCCTGCAAAGGACATGAACTCATCGTTTTTTTATGGCTGCGTAGTATTCTATGGTGTATATGTGCCATATTTTCTTTATCCACTCTATTATTGATGGACATTTGGGTTCGTTCCAGTCTTTGCTATTGTGAACAGTGCTGCAATAAACATATGTGGGCATGTGTCTTTATAGCAGCATGATTTGTAATCCTTTGAGTATATACCCAGTAATGGGATTCCTGGGTCAAATGGTATTTCTAGTTCTAGATCCTTGAGGAATTGCCACACTGTCTTCCACAATGGTAGAACTAATTTACACTCGCACCAACAGTGTAAAAGCATTCCTATTTCTCCACATCCTCTCCAGCATCTGCTGTTTCCTGACTTTTAATGATCACCATTCTAACTGGTGTGAGATGATATCTCATTGTGGTTTTGATTTGCATTTTGCTGATGACCAGTGATGAAAAGCATTTTTTCATATGTCTGTTGGCTGCATAAATGTCTTCTTTTGAGAAGTGCCTTTTCATATCCTTTGCCCACTTTTTGATGGGGTTTTCTTTTTTCTTGTAAATTTGTTTAAGTTCTTTGTAGCTTCTGGATATTAGCCCTTTGTCAGATGGATAGATTGCAAAAATTTTCTCCTATTCTGTAGGTTGCCTGTTCACTTTGATGATAGTTTCTTTTTCTGTGCAGAAGCTCTTTAGTTTAATTAGATCCCATTTGTCTATTTGGGCTTTTATTGCCATTACCTTTGGTGTTTTAGTCATGAAGTCTTTGCCCATGCCTATGTCCTGAATGGTATTGCCTAGGTTTTCTTCTAGGGTTTTTATAGTTTTAGGTCTTACATTTAAGTCTTCAATCCATATTGAGTTAATTTTTGTATAAGGTGTAAGAAAGGGATCCAGTTTCAGCTTTCTATATATGGCTAGCCAGTTTTCCCAGCACCATTTATTAAATAGGTAATCCTTTTCCCATTGCTTATTTTTGTCAGGTGTGTCAAAGATCAGAGGGTTGTAGATGTGTGGTATTATTTCTGAGGCCTCTGTTCTGTTCCATTGGTCTATATATCTGTTTTGGTACTAGTACCATGCTGTTTTGGTTATTGTAGCCTCGTAGTATAGTTTGAAGTCAGATAGCGTGATGCCTCCAGCTTTGTTCTTTTTGCTTAGGACTGTCTTGGCTATGCAGGCTCTTTTATCAAGCTACCACTGACTTTCTTCACAGAATTGGAAAAAGCTACTTTAAATTTCATATGGAACCAAATAATGGGAGTATTTCAAAGGGACACAGGAGCCAAATGAAACAGTCCCCAATGGCCAAAGCTGGAATAATTTGAGCAATAATATAAATAAGGTTGGTTTGGATTATAACCCAAAGTATAATACAAAAATCAATTAATTCATACTGGCATAAATAAATCATGGGATGGATAAATAAATGGGAGAGAAGAGACAAATATCATGTACAGAAGAACTTCAAATAATTTATGTAGATACTCTGCTTTCAAGCAGGTGAGGCAGAACTCCACCCTCCTCAAGTGTTGACTGCACATATTGACTTTCTTCTAAAGACTATAGTAGGGAAGGGGAAAAAACAAACTATGTTGGAGGAGCCTCGTACAGTACCTCTGCTGGGTGAGCAAGATTAACATTAATAGTAATAAGTAATGTTGATAATAGGTATTTTTGATATAATATCATTAACATGGCAATTTATCCCCATGTTTTTCCTCCCTCAAACCCATAACCCCAGTCTAATCATAAGAAAAACATCAGGAAAATCCAAAATGTGGGGTAGTCTATAAAACACCTAACTGGTACACTTCCAAAGTTTTAAGTTCATCAAGATAGGAAAGGTCTATGAAAATGTAAAAGCCAAGAGGAGTCTACAGGTAACGTGGCTAAATGTGATGTGATATTCTGGATAGCATCCTAGGACTGAAAAAGGATAATAGGTAAAAACTAAGAATATCTAAATATAGTATGGACTTTAGTTAATAATAATATCAATGCTGGCTCATTAATTGTGACAACTATGCCAGAGTAATTTAAGATGTTAATGAGAAGGGATATTGAATGGGAATTTGTTGGAATTCTCTGTACTGCCTTGGCAATTTTTCTTTAAAACTTTTCTAAAATTAAAAGTTAATTTTAAAAAAATTAGTGTTCTTAATAAAAAAACCAGTATGACACATGGTGTGCAGTTAATGATACATTCTATAGATTGTGATAATATGAGACAACCCACTTGACCATTGTTATTTCTTTTAAAATAAAAATTTCTACAATCTAGAAAATTCAGTCATATTGTTAGGAGATAATAATACTGGGATGGCTGGGATGTCACTCTTGAAATGAAAACAGGTTTTTTATAAGATCTTAGTCTCCACTGGCCACTTTTACATTCTCACCTCCTGCAATTAACTAACCTCATATCCCAGTGGAATCCATTTACTCAAATGTGAAAGAGAACCTAGTGATTCTTTATAATAATGTCCTCTCATTTCTCATAATTTCTATACTGTATTCTTTATTTATTGTAATATTTTCTTTTTACATTCTCAAATCTGCTCTTTCTTACACATCTTCTGTAGCTCTGAAAATGTATTTATCCTATAGCTGTTACTCTTTCTTTCATTATTTACATAAGGCTGCTTCCTTACTGTCACTTCCTTTTTTCTTTATTTCGGTCTAAATTTTATAACCATCTTAAATCCATGTTCAAAGTTTACATACTTACTTGTATGCAATGGATTCTAAAACCCATATCTTATCATCTTGATCCATTTTTTACATCCCAGTCTGGTTTCAAACTGCCTTCCAATCATTCTACGTGGGCTTGCAACATGCACGTCACATTCAGCATTCACCCCTCACGTAGACAGCATTCTGCCCATTATCAACTGCTTTTAACATTTGTATCAAAACACACTTGTTGTCATGGATAGGTCTTTCTTAGTTTCTTCATTCTTTTATCTGTCATTTCTCTGTTTCTATTTAATTTCCTTTATGTAATCTTCATGCTTCGTTCTACTTGTTTTGCCTTTATCTCATTGACTCCACTCATGCTTTTATCTTTCCTTAAAATTGTCTTTATAACTTTGTTTCTTGACTTTAGCAATAAATGTAGAGATTGCCTTTAAAATGACACTCTGTTGATTTTTGAAATACATACTTTGCTTGGAAAAAAAATTCTCTGAGGATGCAATTGCAAAGTTTTGCAGATGACAGAAGTAAAAAGCAAATTTTATATTTCATTCATCATTTCAGTAGGTAAGTGATGAAAGAGAAGCAGCTAAACATGATCTTGTATGTGATTAGGTGGATGGCATGCCATTTAGACAAATACAGACAATAGAGAAACAGATTTGGAAGAGAAAATGATAATGTATAATTTTACACATATTCCTCCCATGTGGCCAAATAGAGTTCAATACACAAAAATATCTGCAAAGATATAGATAATGTATATGTTCTTAAGCTGGGGTGTTTTCAATTTATTATTATGCTTTATAATAGTTAAATATATTGCAGATATTGTGTTTATATCAAATATTATATAATAGGCATATAAATTATTAAGTGTTCACCAAGATGAAGCCATTTCTCTGCACTTTCCACAAATATAAATTTCTATTAGAAGCTCTCTTACTATTTGCACATAGGACAATTAAGCTTAAAGCTTCCTAGGCTCACAGCCACAAAAAACTTTCTTTCTGCAAACTAAATAGACAATTATTTATTTAATAATGTTCACTCGCTTTCTCTCTACCCACTCTTACACTTCTCCATCTGCTCTGTGAGAGGGCGGGATGAGTGAGGAAAATATGTTAAATAGCCACAAAAGTCACAGATCCCTGTTTTTATTACTATTTCCTTACCACTAACCTTGGAGTAAAACAATTGCTCTTTAAAGAAAATGAATCTTATTAGTTTATTAGTATTTCTTAAAACCCCAAATTTAACCAATTACACAAGGGGTTCATTATGTTGACTTGAGAAACGTGCTGTTAATCTAATCCTTTATTTTTTCTCTACAATTTGCCATTTTCCAAGTTCAGATCTTCTATTTTTTTTTTTTTTTGGCCTAGGTTATTTGCCATGGTCCTAACATGTCACTCCCACTAATTTTTCTAAAAGAGTAATGGAAGGAGGCTTGAAGCAATGGATATAAAGCCACACTATTATAAAGACATAAAGCATACCTAATTTAACAAATAAATCCAAGAGATTCACAATAAAAATACCATAAAGATATTCTCCAATCAAATTAAGAAGTCCATTTGGTGAAAATGAAACATACAAACAGGCTTTGGGGAGGTGGAACAAAAAGAAGAATAATGTGGAGGGGAGAGCTTTACCATATACAGCCATGCATCACTTACTGAAGGGGACACATTCTGAGAAATTCATCCTTAGGCAATTTTGTTGTTGTGTAAATATCATAGCGCATACTTACACAAACCTAGATGGTATAACCTACTACACGCCTACACTATATGGTATAGCCTATTGCTCCTAGGCTACAACCCTGTACAGCATATTACAGTACTGAGTACTGTAGGCAATTGCAACACAGTGATAAGTATTTGTGTATCTAACCATATCTAAGGTTGGGCGCAGTGGCTCACACCTGTAGTCCCAGCACTTTGGGAGGCTGAGGCGGGTGGATCAGTTGAGGTCAAGAGTTCAAGACCAGCCTGACCAACATGGTGAAACCCCAAGTCTGCTAAGAGTACAAAAATTAGCTGGGCTTGGTGGTGGGGGCCAGCAATCCCAGCTACTCAGGAGGCTGAGGCAGGAGAATCGCTTGAATCCGGGAGAAGGAGGTTGCAGTGAGCCAAGATGGTGTCATTGCACTCTAGCCTGGGCAAAAATAGCAAAATTGAGTCTCAAATAAAATAAAAAATAAACACATCCAAACATTGAAAAGATGAGTAAAAATAGGATATTATAATCTTATGAGACCACAATAACACATGTGGTCCATCTTTAACTGAAATGTCATTATGCAGTACAAGAATATATGGTAAAATTACAAAACAAACATGTGTATCACACATAGTTATGCACACACATCCCTTGGTCCTGGTATAGAGATGGAATTAGCTGTTAACATAATATATCTGAGATCCCAATTCCAATGATAAACTGAATTCAGAATATATTGCCAACATATAAAATCAACAAGAGAAGATGTCTTTTTTAATAAGTGCAGTTGAAACAACTGGTTAGGATTTTAGAGAAAAGACTGCGGTAAAATAAATTCCAGATAAACACAATATTTTAAGAATATTAATCTTAAATGAATAAGAAAACGTGTTTGAGGTATATATTTCAAAATCTTACTTTTGGTGAAAACTTTTGTAATGACAGAAAACCAAACATTCATAATATATAATTAGATTCTATCAATATTTAATACATTCATTTGTAAAAAATATATATTATCAAATCAAAAAACATAAACACACAAAACAGATTTTTAAAAAATAGGCAATGAGCTAATAAACATATATAACACCCACTTCCTGCAAACATAGCAGTAAGTTTTAAATCAGTAAAATTTGGAGGTATGTTCATGTTTGATATTATTCTTATTTAGAAGTTTTGTTCAACACTCTACTCTCTATTGAACTGCGATTTCTTCCCCTACATCACATTACTAACCTTGAGATTATCCCTGCCAGTTAAAGGGAAGGACAAGAGATATTTTGCTTTTGTTGACTAGGCTTTAAAAAGAAAAATAAGAAACAAAACAAATAAACAAAAAAACCAAAAACAACAAAAAATACTCAGTAGATTTCCAAATTAAAAACAAAGAAAGAAAACAAATGAGACTTGAATAGTTTATCTCTGACCCTATGTCTAGGTCTTATTATCCTATGGTAGATGACTGCAAAATAATAAGGATTCATGGGAAAATTGTAGAACCAAACCTTAGATATCAACAGTTAATAAAATGAGTAAAATGCCCCTTTCCCCCAGCCTCATTCAAAGAAGAGTAAGAAGTCAAAAATCCAAGATGAGATATATTTGAAAATACTAAACAAAGAAAGAAAATGTTGAGGAATCGGCAAAGAAGAGAAAAGCACATGAGATGCAAAGAAAATTGAAGATTTCGTTTCATTTTCTTTTTTTTTTTTCTTAGCCAGGCACGGTGGCTCACGCCTGTAACCCCAGCACAATGGGAGGCCGAGGCGGACGGATTTCGAGGTCAGGAGATCGAGACCATCCTGGCTAACACGGTGAAACTCCGTCTCTACTGAAAATACAAAAAATTAGCCCGGCGTGGTGGTGGGCGCCTGTAGTCCCAGCTACTCCGGAGGCTGAGGCAGGAGAATGGCGTGAACCCGGCAGGCGGACTTTGCAGTGAGCCGAGATCCCGCCACTGCACTCCAGCCTGGGTGACAGAGCAAGACTCCGTCTCAAAAAAAAAGAAAAATTGTCTACAGAATTCTTTTTTTTTTTAATTTTGTCTATAGATTCTTTTTTTAAAATTTTGTCTATAGATTCCTTATTTATTTTATTTTTTTGAGACGGAGTCTCACTGTCGCCCAGGCTGGAGTGCAGCGGCGGTATCTCGGCTCACTGCAAGCTCCGCCTCCTGGGTTCACGCCATTCTCCTGCCTCAGCCTCCCGAGTAGCTGGGATTACAGGCGCCCGCCACCACGCCCGGCTAATTTTTTTGTATTTTTAGTAGAGGCGGGGTTTTGCCGTGTTAGCCAGGATGGTTTGGATCTCCTGACCTCGTGATCCACCCTCCTCGGCCTCCCAAAGTGCTGGGGTTACAGGTGTGAGCCACCGTGCCCAGACTGGTTTTAAAATTTAAGATTTTAATTACAAATTAAATTTTAAATTCAAAAATTAATCCTGGACAAAAACGAACATTTCATAAAATATTTCTTACACATTCAAAAATTATAGAGCACATTGTTTTGATAGTAGAACTTAATAGGAGATGCAAATCAACCACCATTTTCTTTTTCTCTTCCTTCTATTCGAGAAAGAAAGCTCTGTTTCTTTTTCTATTATGAAAATCAATATTTCTCTTTCTATTTATTATAAACTCCGCACAACTACAGAACAATGACATTTACAAATGCATTTTCTCTTCATAGATTTTGCTTCCTTCTATTCAGTAAGTTAGCTCCTGTTTACCTCAAATCTAAGATTGAATGTCAGATCCTCAGAGAAGCCTTCCCTCACCTCCCTCTGTTGCATCCACCTGTTTTACACTTTATACTCTTCTTATAGTATGCAATTACTGTAGATATATAGTTGTTGTTGTTGCAGTGGTAGTTGTTTTGGTAGTGGCGGTTGTGGTGATTGTTGCTGTCATTAAAATTGTGCATAAATCTGTTAATTTATATTAATATCTGCTATTAGTTGCTTGCAATAATATATCTGATATTTACATATATATTGGTAATATGACAAACAAAGCAGGTGCTCTTTAAAATAATAATTTATCAGTAACTTTAACATAGTAATATACATTAGCAACTCCTGAAGGGGTCAGATGTGTATATTTTCTGAACATATTGATTAGAAAATATATGACGTGTTTTTTCTTTGGTTACTTTGCCAGTTTTAGATGATTTCTATTTTTTTGCATGCCTGTGGGGGCACATTTGTGTGTGGGTTCTCCACTAATCTCAGAAGCAAGTGATTATGTAAAGTAAAAATAGATCTGGCCTTTGATTCTGCAAATAAGTGTAAGAGACATTATTTTAATTCACACCTTGCATCGTGTATGGCCAGCCAACTCACCAGTCATCATGATTAACAACTGTATTATTACCAAAAGAGAACAATAATATAAAATATTCTCCACTTATTGTGTGCCTACCATGAGGCAAGCTCTGTGCTGGGCTCTATGAAAACATGATTCATGAACCTAATACCAACTTTCCCAATGCCTCCATATTGTAATTGGTTAAAATCCACAATTATAGTTGTAAATAAGCTGTAAATAACAGCCTTGGCCACGTACTGAGTAAGAATTAGAACCTAGGTCAGACAGAGCCAAAGGCCTTGTGCTTTCACTGATCAGTGTAGCCTCTCTAAACCTCTCTGTTCAGGGAAAAAAAAAAAAAAAAAGATGAGAACCTCCCTGGAAGACATTTATAAGAATTACATATCATATGAGAAAGTAGCCATTCCAGTACCTGTAACACGGGGGGGGGGGGTTTAATACATATCTGTTGAGAAAAAATTCACACCTGAGAGATACATCTATGTGTTTACTATCTATGAATCACTTGACCCCACCAGGCTAGAAACCCTGTGAAGGCAAGAAAATGGAGGTTTCCCAACAGCAAATCATTCAACAGAGAAGCCAATACTGGAGAAATAACTGAGAGATTGGAGAATATGAAGTCCAATTGCTCAACAAACATTTACCAAGCAGTATGTGTTAGGCAATCTTTCAGGCCCTGGGGAAATAAAGAGTTATGTGCACACCTCATAGACAGAAGTGTTATAGGGTTTGAAAACAATGTGGTAAGGGCTGAAAAACTTCAAGATAAATGGTATATTGGCCACAATAACTTAGTTTTTTTTTATAGTAAAACTGCCAAGCTATAATTTAAAACATTATTTTGGAAAAAGATATCTTACCATGTAATTGTTTTCCAAGGGAACAGTTATGTAAATAATCTTTTTCAAATAGACTTCCACTTATTTAGTATATAGTCTGACTATTACACTTAGCTTTGTCAGCTGAATGGATGATACTCTGTTCTTGCCTCATTTGCTTTCCTTGATAGTTATTCAATGAAAATAAATAATTCACCTAAATTGTCACAGACTGAAATTCAGGATCTTTGCTCACTCCAGACATGAATTTAACTAGTAACAGCATAATTACCTGCTAATTGTTCTGTGATTACATTTACCTTAAGCTGTCACAACTTTAAAAAGTACCCTCATTGCAGCTCAAATAATAGCATTTCTCCCTCCATCATCTTATCTTCGGCTTAACTGCAATGCAAAATAAAGGTATGTAATTTCTTTGAAACATGATCATCTCATTCTGGACATTAAATAATGTTAAAAAGAAAGTTATTAATGAGGACAGCTTGTCCTCTACACAAGTCCAAAAGGGAAATTTATCAGGAGGCACAAATAACGTGTTAATATAAAAAAACACTCTAAAATTACATGTCTAATTGCAAGCTTGTTTTGATCTTCTCTTTCTATAAAGCTCAACTGGTGACTGAAATCTTTTTAGAGTAATGGTAATTGGGCCAGCATGGATCACTGACAAAGACAACTAATATTGTTTATAACTACTGATATTCCCATGCCTTCTTAATGAGACAACTTTCAGCCTGAAGGAGAAGGGATTTCGTTAACCAAATGGAGAAATAGAAACTGTCAAGTATTTCCTTAGATTATTTACCTGGCTCATTCATATCTTTTTAATTTTTTTTTTGAGTTATCTGATGTTGATGTTTTATTCCGGTAGTGAGTCTGTTTAGATTATAGGCTCTGACTGACATTTGATCCTTTGCCCTGTTCAGCTTGAGATTGATGGTTCTGCTTCTCCCAGAAACTGAGATACTCCTGAACAGCAAAAAGAATATGTGTGAAGGAAGCTATCCTCAGTCCTGTGGGTGTGTATGCGAGACCTTGCTGGAATTGAAATGAAATTCAACACCCACTGACAATCATGCCACACCCACCTCCACAAACAAGGATGCCTGGCTCACCCTCTTAGCCCTGGTTTCTTGAAGGAGGAATCTGAGTTAACTAGTCTTTTGAAAGATCTCAGCTTTTCTAAACAGAAGGTGGGTGGGAGACTGGTCTATTTTGGGACCCATGTGTTAAAGCAGGAGTGGTAACACCTCAGGAAAAGCTTCATGTTGGTAGCTGATATTAGCAATGAGTGCCTCTGAAATGTGAATTTGGAACTGCATAATGATTCTGCTGCCTCTTTTTTCCAGATCCAACTTCCCCTTCTGCCAACCTGGTGGTGTATCTCTGTATCTACAGATTGTATATACATATGTGTATATATACACATATGTAATATATAATTTATTATGAAAGGCAATAAGAAAATGGGTAGCATAAGGAAATGAAGCTGTGTGCAGGGACTTTGGAGTCAAAGAGGTTCAAATTGTAACCAGTTAATTTTACCCTTTTGAAACTCAATTTCTGAAAACATAACATGTGAGAAGTACTAAATCATAGTGTTACTGTAAGGACTGAGTGGGATAATGTGCTTAAAGTACTTAGTATAGGGCTTTGAGGAATCGCCACACTTTCTTCCACAGTGGTCAAACTAATTTACATTCCCACTAACAGTGTGAAAGCATTTTCTTTCTCCACCCCCTCACTAGCATCTGTTGCATTTTGCCTTTTAATAATAACCATTCTGACTGGCATGAAATAGTATTGCATTGTGGTTTTGATTTGCATTTCTGTAATGATCAGTGATGTTGAGCTTTTTTTAGTGTTTTTTGGCCGCATGTATGTCTTCTTTTGGGAAGTGTGTATTCATGTCCTTTGCCCACTTTTTAATCAAAGACCTAGAAGCAGAAATACCATTTGACCCAGCAATCCCTTTACTGGGTATATACTGAAAGGAATATAAATCATTCTATTACAAAGATACATGCATGCATATGTTCATTGCAGCAGTATTCACAATAACAAAGACACAGAATCAACCTAAATGCTTATCAATAATAGACTGGATAAAGAAAATGTGGCCTATATATACCATGGAATACTTTGTGGCCATAAAAGGAAATGAAACACTGTCATTTGCAGAGACATGGAGGGAGTTAGAAGCCATTATCCTCAGCAAACTAACACAGGAATAGAAAACCAAACACTGCATGTTCTCACTTATATATGTGAGCTGAATAATGAGAACACATGTAGACATGGGAGGAAACCACACACACTGGGACCTGCCAAAAGGGAGGGTTGGGTAAAAGAGAACATCAGAAAGAATGGCTAATGGATGTTTGGCTTAATATCTAGCTGATGGAATGATCTGTGCCACAAACCACCATGGAGCACATTTACCTATGTAACAAACCTGCACATGTACCCTTGAACTTAAAATAAAAGTTGAAAAGAGAAAAAAAAAAAGGAAAAGAAAAAAAAAGTGCTTAGTATAGTGCCTGACACATAGAATGTACCATTATTACAATATTATTATTGAACTTGTGTCATGTTCTGAATGCCTGGTATCAACACTATTTTTCTATAAGTATTCAATTCTGTCTTTGGCAAATCTAAATATTTTAGTAAAATGCTAACAGATTTTATTTCATTGAATATAATGTGTCTGTGTGTGTGTGTGTGTAATTTATTTAAAATATTAAACTGCTGTATCTGACCCTGTGTTTTTCCATTTTCTACAATGATTTATAGCTCCTGTACTCTTTAAAGGATGATTTAATTTCACTGTCTCATTGACAGATACATTAATTTCTAAACTTTATTTGCCAGAAATATTAGTAATGGTGAACCTGTGTTTTGTGGCTTTGGAAACTGATTATTGTAAGTGAAGCAATATATTCCAAAGTTCTAGTGCTTATCTTATTTATTTATTTATTTATTTATTTATTTGAGACAGAGTCTTGCTCTGTCACCTAGGCTGGAGTGCAGTGGTGGGATCTTGGCTCACTGCAACCTCCACCTCCCGGGTTCACGTCATTCTCCTGCCTCAGCCTCCCAAGCAGCTAGAACTACAGGTGCCCACCACCACGCCCGGCTAATTTTTTGTATTTTTAGTAGAGATGGGGTCTCACCATGTTAGCCAGGATGGTCTCGATCTCCTGACCTCATGATCCACCCGCCTCGGCCTCCCAAAGTGCTGGGACTACAAGCGTCAGCCACTGCGCCTGGCCTATCTTAACTTTTTTATTAACTATAAAACTTAAATTCACCCACCATAGGTGAACATTTTGATGATTCTTGGGATATTTATATACAGTAAGTTTATACATTATCGTGATTCAGTTTGATAATATTTTCATCACCACAAAAAAAAGTTTTCTCATGTCTATTGGCATGTGAATTCTTACTTCCATCCCAACCTGAAGCAACCATTGATGTACTTTGTCTTACTTTATGCCTCTTCTGAAGTTGAATATAAATAGAACTATGCAATATTTACTCATTTGTATCTGACTTATTTAGTATGTTTTTGAGGTTTATCCATGTTGTTACATTTATCTGTAATTTTTTTTTGTTTTAGTTGTAGAGTAGTATTCCATTTATGGATGAATCTCATTTTGTTTGTTCATTTGCACATTGATGGGTAGTGTATTTTCAGCCTAAAGTTAACATGAGTAACATTGCTGTAAATATTTGCTCCTTTATCTTTTTCAAATGAATGGATCTTCTGGAATCTAACAAATTTAGCTCCTGTTCTCAAAGAAAAGGAAAAGTGTACCTCAACAAAAAAGAGTATTCAAGATTCAGTTTAAGGTTACAGAGCTACTTGAATCCTGAATGTCACTATAGTTCCCCAGATTCTCAAATTAAAAGCTTTTTTCTAAGGACATGCAGATCATATTTTTAGGAATCAGACAAACATTCTCATTTCTTTGTATACAATTATAATGCTACTGTGTTTGAGAGAAGATGAAGCAATTGGCTCCCTAAGAACTAAAGTCATTTATCAAACTAATCATGATAAACCACACATAAACAGAGTGGCCTGGGGACAAAAAAAAAAAAAAAAAGAGCTGTGAACTGTTGTCACATCTGTTATGTTGGCAGTACTCTAACAGACAAGGCACTGGGCATCTACACCCTGGGAAATGTATAATGTTGTAAAGCAGCAAGACACTTCAATATAATGACTTGACCTCACATCTTAAATACTGCAAAAAAGGAACAAAAACTGATGCAGATAATCACAATCTATCATGACTCTTTGAGCATCTGCCACATGCAGTATGCTAAGAGGTATGAAGGAGACGAGTGTCAAGTGTGGTGCCTGCCCACAAGGAACTTGGAGTTCACTGGTCCTCCCAAGTTACAGAGAAAAGCTCCTCCTATTGAGTTCTCCGAAAATAGTGTCTAAGTGCCAATTTCAACATCATGGAGTCATTTTAAAATCACTTCCTGCTTGATTTATGAAGGACCCACAGCCAGAAGCTGAGTTGTTTCTAAAAATATAATTGTGTAGATATGTTGCCAAACACAGATTAGGCATTTAATTCATTATGGCTGTTAAGACCTGTCCCATTCCATTAAAATCCAGATATAATAGTTTATTTATTATTATAACTAATAAATGTTTATTTATTATTAATAAATAATAATAAAATAATTGATTAATGCCGTAATGGAGGTATATTAGTCCATTTTCATACTACTATAAAGAAACATCCCAAACTGGGTTATTTATTAAGAAAAGGAGGTTTAATGTACTCATAATTCCACATGGCTGGGGAGGTCTCACAATCACGGCAAAAGACGAAGGAGAAGCAAAGGCACATCTTACATGTCGGAAGGCAAAAGAGCATGTGCTAGGGAACTGCTCTTTATAAAACCATCAGATCTTGTGAGACTTATTCACTATCAGGAGAACAGTATGGGAAAAACCCACCCCCATGATTCAATTACCTCCCACTGGGTTCCTCCCACAACATGTGGGGATTATGGGAGCTACAATTCAAGGGGAGATTTGGGTGGGGACACAGCCAAATCATATTGGGAAGCATAAGCAACATACTGACCAAGCATAAAGAAAGGAGCAGTTGTCATAATTCTGCCTGGGTAGGAGAGGGATTCAAAGAAAACCACTGAAAGATTTGAAGAGGTGGACTGAGTTTTGGGAGACGAGCAGAATTTCAGATAATGGAACAGAAATGAAAATTAAACGAGTATTTTACGCAGAGAAAAATTATGTAAAATAAAAAAAAAGACATTCATGCCTGAAAATGTGGAATATTCAAGAACCCGCAACTTTTCAGAGGTGGTTAGAATGGGTGTAGTGAAACAAATAGAGTGGAATTTTGTTCATCTCAGGCTTTTAGCAGACAGGAAGGCAGGACAAAGTGTCGGAGGGGATAGTCCAGTGAGGCTGATCCCCAGCTGTGCCCTAGGTTACTGCTTCTCACTGAGATGTTACTGTAGCCTGTGTTTCCATCATATTTCCTGGTATAGAAAACTCATTTACACTGTCTCAGTTGCTCTTCAGCACCACCTGGATATGGAAAAGGGACAGGCATCTTTGGCCCCATCAGAAAGCCTTTCCAGAGAGTTAATTGATTTTTTGCCACATCATACAGACAGGTAGATTTCTGATTTAAAGTTAGGACTGCTAACTACAAGTATAATAGTATTCTTCAATTGCCCTTGCTCTTTGAAGTCAGACTATTAATATGGATGAAAAGAAGGTTTCCAGTAGTGATAGCAATGATATTATTTCCCATGTTTATTTATTAACTTATTCCAAGATTACTTATTTTCAAATATCTTCGACTCTATATTCTATTAGTCCATATTCCAATTTAAATATGTGACTTTTTAGTCTGAAAACAAAGAGTAAATCTTAAGCCAGACACATTAACTAAACACGGAGTGTTAGAAAATGAGAAAATACTGAGCCTCTTTCTGCAGCTTGCTGGTGGTAGGTATCTCAAAATGACCATAATATTGAACAAGATCATCAGTCTAACCAAATACACTTCTCATTACATATCATTCTGCAAAGTCAGGTTGTTTGTCAACACCAAGGTGTCATAAAAAATTAAAACTGCTATTTCTCTCTCTCTCACTCTGTCTGTCATACACACACAGACATAAATCTAAAGAATACAAAAATATAGTGCACCCTCTTTGGCTAGAAAACTGCTCTGTAGCATCTTGAAGGGTGTATTCCAATGCGTTTGGGGAGCATTTACATACAGAAATGTGTCAATTTGTAGCCTTTGGGTTTTCTCTGCACAGATAGTCTCATTACCAGAAATGGCTAAGGATGCCTGATGGGCTGCTTCCTGTGAAGGCTGCACCCTCCCTCCCTTCACCCTTTCTCTGTGATGACATATGTTCTGGTGTGTTTGTCAGAAGAAGATGGGACATATTGAATGTGAAAATTTCTGTTGCCTTTTTTTTCTTTTAAAGGATAGAAAAAATAAAAAATATTATTGAAATATTTATAAATAAATAGGAAAATATAAACGTTCTGTGAACTAAATGGTTCTTGTAAAATTAGGCTGCCATTTTTACTAGTACTCTAAATAATATTAGAACTTAAAGACAGAAGGATTCTAAGTATCTTGAGGGCTGTTAGACTAGTTTATGTCCTCATTTACTGGAATCATCATCTGAAGACAGGTGATATGAAAAAATAAAAAGACCCTCTGAGGTATTCACTTAGCAATTCTACCACCTAGCATTCACTTAAGCACTCAGCAAGTTGCTAACTGGTTAGAATATGGAATAAGAAAGGGCTCTCTGTTCTTAATGCTTTCATCATGGGAGATGGAGTGGGGAAATAAGCATATAAATGAGTGATTGCACTGAGCATGTTAGGTTCTATCACAGGGATATCACAGGCTAATAAAAACACAGCTATAAGGGTCTTTAGGACAACTTCATACAAATGGACAAAGTCTGAACATTTAAAAATGAGCTCGAGTTAGAGACTTAGAAAATATGAACTAGAAATAGGAATTTTCAGGGAGAAAATCGACTAGCAAAGGCAGTGGTGTTTTTTTTTTGTTTGTTTTATTTTTGTTTCTGTTTTCCCCTAAGAATAAGGTAAATGACTAGAGCAAAACATACTTAATAGATGGGGTGTGAAAAGTGCTAGATAGGAAACTACAGAATGACATTTTTGGACAAACTCCTGAATTGGAATTTTAACTGACTCGTTTATTCAACACACTTTTCTTAAGCTGCTTCTCTACAAGTTGCTTGTAGTACAGTGAGATTTAAAGAGATGTGGTCCTTACCCTCTCGGAGAATAAGAAATTCTCTAGTGGAGTAGGCAGATACTTCAAAATAAGCACCCAAAGAAATATGTAATTAATGTTATTTTAGTAGGGGTCATGAAGACAATTTTAATGTGATATCCAAGGCATTAGTCTTTGGTTATCAGGGAGTTATCAAAAAATTATAAACTTATGAGAGTTATAAGAAAAATCTCAATTAATTCAGAAGAAATAATCTTACATTTCTTCTGAAGAGAATGGATTTATTATTTTTGCAAGAGAATAGATTTTAAGTGTTTTCACTACCAAAAAAACTATAGGAGGTAATGTATGTTAATTAGCCTGATTTAGCCATCCACAATGTATACATAAATCAAAACACCATGTTGTACGTCGTAAGTATATGCAATTTTTATTTTTCAATTTAAAAATAAATAACTTTAAATACATTTTTAAAACCACAGATGATGAAGTTGAGTCATCAAAATTGAATATATTTCAAGCCATCTTCACCTTAGCTGACCTTTGGACATTAGCAGCAGAGGGATGAAGAGGCAAGAACAATTTTGATGAACTCTCTGATGGAAATGCAATAGATTATATATGAGGAGCAAGTGAGAAGAAAGGATATACTGAGCTTATGCTAAAATTGACAGAAGCATAAAGTCCATGAAAAGACTGGAATATTGAAAGGAACTCCAACTCAGTTTACTCCCTCAGAATAGAAAAATACAAAAGTGCGTGCCTGGATAACTGATAGTATATTTTACAAAATTTAGTTCAATTTGTAGACATTGGCTTTAAAAAAAACTCTCAACAAAGTTAGCATTTTTTCACTGTAATATTTAATTTGATGCTTTCCCATTTGCATGATAAGTGAAAGTCATTCACAGTGCTTCTGACGAGTTACTCTTCATTCGATTATCAAAACATTCAGTGAGCAACTACATTATATCAGGCACTGCAGAAGGCATTCAGTAACAGTCATGAAAAGGAGAAGGAGACCCTATCCTTACCTGCCATAGATAGTTTAGTAGGCAAAGCATATACATATTATGATGAGAGGGAATGTCAGTTACTGAAGGATATGATGACATGGGGAAAAAACATGGGTGCAGTAAAGGTTTATATTAGAAGAAAAAAGCGTAACAAAGCTTGAAAGGTCTACAAAATTCAAAAGTGTGTGGAAATACAGCCACTCTTAGGAGAATAATAGCTTCAACTATTCTAAACTATTCCATGTGTTACAAAGGAAAATATCTTGCATGATTGCCATGGGAGAAAAGAACAATTATCATTATGAGAAAGTTAAAGGGTGGAATAACCCATATTACTGGCAAGGAGTAATTTCCTAATGATCAAAACAGGCCGATAATGAAAAAGTCTGACTTCAGACATAGAGAGTTCCCTGCCACTGGAAGCCTTCACACTCAAACTTAAAGAATTCTTAGAAATGGTTTCCTGGGCCAGGTGTGGTGGCTCACATCTGTAATCCCAGCACTTTGGGAGGCTGAGGCGGGCAGATCACCTGAGGTCAGGAGTTCGAGACCAGCCTGACCAACATGGAGAAATCCCGTTTCCACTAAAAAAATGAAAAATCAGCTGGATGTGGTGGCTCATGCCTGTAATCCCAGCTACTCGGGAGGCTGAGGCAGGAGAATCACCTGAACCCGGGAGGTGGAGGTTGCAGTGAGCCAAGATCGCGCCATTGCACTCCAGCCTGGGCGACAGAGTGAGACTCTATCTCAAAAAAAAAAAAAAGAAAAAAAAAAGGCTTCCTGGGTGTTCAAATTCAAATGGTCAGGGTCTAGACAGTTCACAAATATGAATGCAGATTAGTGAGGACTGACCAATTATGGAGAATATATGTCGTATAAAGGATTCGTTTTTATATTGTATTAGGTAGGCACTTATAAATTGTTCATGCACAAACAATAATTTAAGGATACTACAAGACTTCGTTTGGATTTGGTGGCCCACAACCAGCAAGTTTGTCATCTTCATTAGGTTATGTGAAATGTTAAAAGCCAGCTGAGAAAGAAGATCTGAAATGGTTATTTTCCTTTCCACCCTGATATCCAACAGTATTGTAATTCTCTGATAAAATTTCAGGATCCCGAGAAGGACATCTTTAGGCACAGGCAATTTCCTAGAGTCCTTCAAATTATGCCCTGCTTGTAATCTCTGGTGTGGATAAAAGAACACAGAATGCACACTTGGGCTGCAATTCCCCAAGGGTCTGGGCTCATCACTGAATCTTAGTTTCCCACCAGCCGCTTGAAAAACCTTGCTTAATAGAGCTAAGCAGCCAGAGTCCTAAAAGTTAGCCATCTTGCTGAATGAGCCAGAATCCTTTTAGGGAAAAGTAAGATGTGGCAAAGACAAATGACTGAAGTCCAGGGCATCTAGTCCTTGTATTCCAGTGGACTCCACACTGCCATTGCTCCCTTGCTCCTACTGTCAGACACCACTTTAGTGATCGCACCGTGCCTTGTTGTATAATTGTTAGGAGATGAGCTAGGAACTTACCTGACCCTGCTCTGTAGTTCACTGATGTACAGATGATCACTTGACCCAAATTGGGCCAAGCATAGTATTCTGACTCCCACTGACCACCTTGCTATAGACCTGGGCATTGGCTGGGCCAATAATTTCCTCCCTGGGCTGACTGGAGATGGAAAAACAAAAGCTGAATTTATACTACTCAGAATTGTCAGGGGCTGTGTTTTCCATCATGTTAACAACACCACCAAAAAAATACACACCAAAAAAACTGTCTTGCACAGAAACTAGGATTTATGAAAATGCCCTGAAGTTAGACACCACAGCACAAAACTGAGAGCTCCAAAAAGGCTTATGCCTCTGTAACTGCTGCCCTGATGGCTGAGCCCACCCTTCCTCAGGTGGCTTGGTGATTTCGTGAGATTATTTCCGTGTCCTGCTCATGAACCATTCCTTTTCATGTAAGCTCCTGCTTTTATTATCTAATTTACAGCCAAAGTCTTAACAAATACATTCATATTATCTCTTTCAGAATTTGTTTTTGCCAAAATATGTCTTGGCAAATAAAGGAAAGGATGACACTATTTTTCTTCTTCTTTTTTATAATAAAGAACTCAAACAAGCAAAAAATATGTAATGTCCATAATAGCTAAATGAAACACTGTAATTAGCTCATTTTATTATAAGTTTTGGACTAAGTGATATAGTCCACCAGTCCCCATGGCAGTCCCTGGTGGAGCCACTGGCTTCTCTTGAGTCATCCACATTCCTCAGAAGCTGGAGAACTAAAGACTTTGCTTCTGCAAGGTCACCACCTGGATGTGTAATGGTCTTTGGCTGGATACATAGGAGATATGGGAAATATAATTAACAAAGTAATTCAGGACCTCTTGTCCTCATATTCTTTGCGCTATGTGGGCAACTGTCACTTAGCAGTACCTGGGCAGATGTTATGGAGACAGATGGCAAACTCAGGGGAAGAGTGGTAACGTAGAGAGAGCAAGGACTTCAAAAACAGAAAGACCCAGGTTCCAATCGTGATCAGGCCACTCTAGTGTGGGTCAATTACTTAGTTTCTTTGAACCTCAAGTACTGTATTCCTGCACTATTAAGTACAGGAATTAAGTGAATAAGACATAAAGCACCTTGACATTTAAATGAAGTCATGTATATGAAATGTCTTGCACCCAGTCTAGATATAAATTATTTCCTTCCCAACCCAATCCCTCTAAGATCTCCTCTGAGAGAGCCTAACCAGAAAAGTAGAGGAGGTGAGTAGGAGGAAAGAGATAAAGGAGAGGTTTACATAAATTCAGTTTATCATTAGTTCCAAGTTATCTGGCTAAAAGCCAATGCCAGGATAATTGCATTTCAAATGCATCTATGATCCCAGCTGTAGTTAATACTCTGTTTTTCTTTTTCTAAAATAACTTTCCTCTGGGTGTTTTAAGCATATGTGACAGGTTTCCTGGACACTGTCATTCACCCAAACTACAGACTCATCCTCAAACCCCTTTAGCGGTGAGAATGGACAATCAACTAAGTATCCACTACCAACTCTCCATTTTAATGACACAGGGAAATTGACCTGCTACAGGGAAAGAATAGAAGATAATAATTTAAAATCATATTTATTGAGCACTTGCCATATGCCAATCATCTGTCTAGCAACTTCAATCAATAAAGAAACTTTATAAGAAACATACCTTAGGATTTTTCCTTACATTTGTTAGAAACATCATGTACAAGGCATATTTAAAGGCCATCAAGGATTATGATAGGCATAGGAAATAGAGAGTTGAATAAAACAATGTTTCTGACTCCAAAAGTCCCCAAATAAAAACAGACAGAAATGTAGAAACATGATCATGCAACAATAATAGGGGCTGCTATTTATTATGCAGATATGCATAACATGCCCAATAGGTTATGTACGATAACCTATTGGGATGTTTTTGATATTTCCCTGTTTCACAGAAAAATAAACTAACATTCAGAGAGTACAATAAATATGACCACTCATTCTTTTAAAATCCTATTGGCATGAATAATACCATTTTAGATATAAAGAGGTACAGATATGTAGATGCCACGCTAGGCCTAGGTTTGCCATTAAGGATTTAAATATCTTGGCCAGGCACGGTGGCTCACGCCTGTAATCCCAACACTTTGGGAGGCCGAGGCAGGTGGATCACGAGGTCAGGAGATCGAGACCATCCTGGCTAACATGGTGAAACCCCATCTCTACTAAAAATACAAAAAAAGTAGCCGGGCGTGGTGGCGGGTGCCTGTAGTCCCAGCTACTCAGGAGGCTGAGGCAGGAGAATGGCGTGAACCCGGGAGGTGGAGCTTGCAGTGAGCTGAGATAGTGCCACTGCACTCCAGCCTGGGCGACAGAGAAAGACTCTGTCTCAAAAAAAAAAAAAACATGGACCCTGTTCTCTATGTCATCTGTGTTCAATGCAAGGTTAGTTCTTTAAAACTTGTTAATTTCTTGGTGGCTTCTTAAGAAATACATGCTCAATTCCCAGTAGGATCTAGGAGACTAAGATAAATAAAACCTTCACAAAATTTCTGAAGAGCTTACCCAGGAATTCTCAGAAAGCTCTCAAATTATTGGTATAAGGGTATCAAGAAAGATGGCAAAAATGACACCAACACCAAAAAAAGAAAGACACATTCCACACCAATATTCTAAATGATGTTAGAAACTGCATTTCTTAACCATGTTACATTTAATTTCAGGCAAACTATCCTTCTGGGTTTGATTATTTTATGGGTAAAGCCATGTGACATAGTTCCATATTTCTTTGATTATGTTCAACTTTTGCTGAAAAGACTGTCTTTTTCCTATTGAATGATCTTATTCTCCTTGTCAATAATCATTGGATCATATAGCAATGATTTATTTCTGGAATCTTTATTCTACTCCACTAGTCTATATGCCCGACTTTATGCTAGTACCATACTGTTTAGATTACTGTAGCTTTGTAGTAAGTTTTAAAGTAAGGAAATGTGAGTGCTTCAGCTTTATTCTTCTTTTTCAAAATTTTGTCTATTTGAGGTAACCATTAACTCTGACAGTAAGAAATAATCTGGACTTTTGCATTCAAAGACCCAATCCCATGAATATTTATGCCAAAGATCAAGCTTCTATAATACCCCCTATATCCCTATTTATAAAATCAATTATACTATTATTTGGGTAATTTTTATTTTCATTGCTATACTACATGCATGGCATGAAAAAAGATCGAGTACCTGGTAACAGCAGGTACATCCTATGATAAATACATGTTATATGTTCACAAGAAATGCTAATGACTGAAGGATTGCTACTATATCACAATGATTTGATACCTACTCTGTTTTGTAAATCATTGTCTTGTGAACTATTTCATTCTTGCCTGAAGTTTAGAGTGCACTGGAAGGACTGTCATGCAGGAATGTTATTTGATTCAAATATAGAAGACATACGGTTCTACTAAAGAGAGAAGTGGCTTTATGAAAGAAAAATGATGGATATGAGGAAAGAATTAAAATTTGCTCAGAAATCTAAAAAATAAAATTTAAAAATGGATAATAAAGAAACTGGAGGAAATCTTACCTCCCAGACATTGATCAAAAGCAGTAACTTTTCCAATTAATGTCTTTGGCCTGTCTCTCTGTTGGTATTCTTTTTTCTATTACTGTTTTTGTTACTGTTCTTTTGAGGTGATTGTGGTAAATGTGTTATGGTTTTCTCTTTGCAGTGTTCTCCCAAGCATGATGCTTCTTTATTTTTTCTCAGCATTTCTTCAGTTCATACTTAGAGCTGCTTTGTGCTTTGTACCATCTTGCAGGCCCTTCTGTTATCACAAAGATATTGTATAATCATCCTTGTAATTAGGATATAGTTAAATTTGCAACTTCATTTTGCAGCCATTTGTTATCTAGGTTCTGTGTAATCTTGGCAACTTTGGTGTAGATGACTCATGCTGTGCACTGGGAAGTACAACAGTGCCAAAATTTCACAAACATTCTTGTCAAACAAGAGCTTCCAAGCTCATTACCAGTGTGCACACCCAAACATACCTACAATTCGCAGGAGAAAGGCAAGGTTAAAGATGAAGTTAAACTTTTTCCAGTTACTACAACCATGCTGCATAAGGGCCCATGCCAGGGTTGCTTCTTGTGATTCTCCTGGAAACTGGGACTTTCTTATTTTGGCATGAAACATACATGAATACAGACAGGGGATCAGAAGAAAAAAATTTAAGAGCAAAGCAACTATAAATTCAGTCTCTATATTGGTATTGCTAGTTAAAAAAACTGTGCTTTAACTGTGATTGGGAGAGAACTGGAATGGCCTAATAATCGAGAGATACTTAAAATGTATGACATTTGTAGAATTCTATTTATATGAATTGAACTTTAACATCACTTTATCTATTTAGCTTTTGTCTAAGCTTTCAAGAAGTCATTCACTTATTTAACACAGAGTTATATATCCCATTTATCATTTGACCTCTTTAAATGTGTAGATTAAAGAAGACAACATGTACAAATGGTTCTCATTACCCATAATTCTCCAACCCATTCTAAATCTATTTTTTCCCAATCTCTTCCATCCGATAAGAGTGATCAAAATCACTGACTTGGCCAATAACATAACTTTCTTTTAATCTGCTCTCCCCTTCACACCTCATATCCAAGGCATCCACAAGTCCTGCCTAGGTGAATGCCTAGTCATTCAGTGCTGAGCAAAATAAGTGTGGTCTCTCTTTTCCCAGTGGTGGATTACAGAAAAGAAAATGCACATTATTGAAAATATTCATATTAATAGGTAACTATGAATCAATAACGTAAAAAGTATTGGCAGCATATAACTGGGGATATTAGGAAGAACTATTTCAAGGAAACAGTAGCAGCACTGGGATTAAAAAGCTAATCATAAGTTAACTGGAAAGTGTACTGGGCGTGGGTGAAGTTTGGCCAGTGTTCTATGCATCCAGGTGGAGATCCAGGAACTGTCACATATAAAATCCATGAGGCAAAGGGAGATGGTCTAATTAAGAAAGTGAGTGAAAGCCTGTAGGGTTTGAACACAGAGAGGGATGGAGAGAGATTTTCTAGGTGAGAGCAGAGAGACGGCTAGGGCCTTGGGAGCTGGTCAAGAATTTGATGCTTACCTTGAAAGCATTAGAGAAATGGGGATTACTGAGAGAGAATGGGGTCTCTCTCCTTGCTACACTTCTGGTTCTTGGGAATCAAAAGTATAAAACCTGTGTAAGAATATAAAATGGCAATAAGGAAAATATGTAGAGTATATGGTAGTAACAGCGTTTTCAAAGAGGTGATAGTGAATTCATTAAATTTCAGGTTTATAGACAAGGCTCAAGAGAGAAGCAGGGTACTGAGCAAGGTTTTGATGCACACATAAAAAAATATTTTGGAAGAGCAAGGACAAGGGGAGGCATGGTAGGTGAGTAACACAGTTTGCACAGAAGCAAAGTCTTGTATTCTGGCTACCAGAAGTTGTTGGGAACTGGTAGAGAATAAAACAGGATGCAGAACTGTAAAAAGGTGATAGTGCCAAAATCGTCAATATTAAATAGTGCAGAGACTAGTGTGAATTACTGAAGAATTTGGATTTCACCCAAGGCAATGATTCTCAAATTTTTCCATTTAAATATTCTTCATAGACAATAGCTAGAATGCATTCCTCAGAGGACTTCAGATACAGCCTCAAAAGCCAGCAATAAGCTCATTTGTTTTTTAAAATATGGTACTTCCCTTCAAACATTTGTGTGAATGTTGCATTTAACCATGATTAGTTAGCTTTATTATGAAAGCTCTGTAGTGTCCTACTATTTAGAAAAATCAATTCCATGCTCATCCTATGCTATTGCATACCCTGGAAGACCACTTTATATCTCCAGTAACTGCATCTAGTTAAAGAAACAGCTAAAAAACAGCCTGCCACTGGGACTTCATAAGAGTGACACCATCCAGTTTTTGATTTAAAAAGATCACTCTAGTTGAGAATATGGAGGAAGGATCGGAGAGGTAAAGAAATAGGCATTTGATAAATATTTGTTGAATTGCTCTGTTAACTCTCACAAAAGCCAAGTTTATACAATCCTATGCAATCACAATTTTATGTCATGTCCAGGTTCAAATACGCCTTCTTGAGAAATAAACACAGAGCTGTGACCTAAATCACATGGAATCACATGCTGTGCAGTCAAATTCACCACAAATTGGCTTACCTCCCATTCTACAACCTCAGGTGGTACATATATGTATAATATATTTTATATAGTATATTTCATATGTTATATATATTATGTGTGTGTATATATATATTCAATTACATCTTTGACTTAGCAAACAACCACAGCTTATCATAACAAGGGTATTAATTAACCAATAAAGTAATTTATTCTAGCATTCATTTGGAAATAGAAATTATTGAAACTGTCCCCACAGGATTCACAAGAATTGCCTGCCAGATTCTGGACAGAAATATGGTTATAATTAAGCATCAATAGACCTGCATTCTGGCCCACTTCCTTGTTGTTAAATGTCAGGTAGCATTAGATATTGATGACTTGCATCTCCGTTGTCTCTATAGATAGGATTTCTGACATTAAAATCATAAGGCTTTTGTTTAAGAATCACTTAAGATGATTTTCAGACCCCAAATTCCAGCAACCAGTTTGAAGACCCCCACAAAAGAATGAGATTAGCAGGCAAATATAGCTTCTTCCTCTCCCTGTCCCATGACTTCACTCTGCACTCTTCAACCAGTCAATAATCATCATACTTCAGCCTGCTCTGAAACTCTCTAATCCCAAATTCTTTGGGGAGATGGAATCGAGGTTTCCTTCCATCTCCTCACCGGGTGACCCTATGATTAAACCTCTTTCTCTGTTGTAGCCTGATGTCTTGTCATACTGACTTGCTGTGTGTGTTGGGCAATAAGCCTATTATGGTTACACTGTAAAATAATTTTGAGGATAGAGGAAATTTTCCAAACATGTGGAATTTTCCCAGTACTCAAGACTAAAAATCTGCTGGAGCTAGAATTAGAGGTGGTTGTGGGAGAAATATATTTGCTTATAGAACTGAGTTTTGTCTTCCCTGATCTTACTTTCACCAGCCAAAAGGTCTTGTCACAGGTAGCTTTGTTTTCTTTTTCCTGCCCCTAAAACATTTTCCCTAGAGTGATTTCCTTGATAGTCACTTAAAAAGCACTCAGCCAGGTCTGAAGTGAGCTGCTATTTAAGAAGGACGCTTGACGTAGGCCACCTGGAACTGGAAGGAGAGCATCCATCTTTCCCAAATGGGAAGTAAGCTCAGAGTGGGCCCAACCTTAGGGAAAAGAGGTCTGGGGTGAGTGGGGTGGACCTGGGGAGAGTTAGAAAGCATTTTTGTTCAGCAGAAAGTGTTGTGGATGTTGCGGCCTAGCTAACTGAGAAGGCAATCCTACGAGTTCTATGTGGCTTCCACAGGCATTTTATGCAATTCTGACAGAAGAGATTACGTGGGCCAGGATGGCTAAGGAGACCATGCTCCCTTACACCAATTGAGAGAGAATCTTCCTCTCATCTGTTTTCTCTATTAGGCTGGCCACTTTACACTTGGAATGTTTTTACCCTTATATATATATATGTACCACACATAATAATATATACATTATATTATATACATGTATATGCATATATAATATGCATACTGTATTCCAGGAAAGTAGGGAATATAATATATATATTATATTAATATAATATGTAAGTAGATAATATATAATATAATAAGTAATATATAATACAATAAGTATAGGAAAATATATATAAAATATAATAAAGAATATATAATAAGTAGAGAATATATATTATATAATATAATCAGTAATATACATAATATCATAAATAGGGAAAATATATTATATTCTCTACATTTTAGGAATGTAGTATGTATATTATACATACACATACATATATAACTATATATATGTAGTATGTATATTATATATACATATATAACACATGCATGTGTGTGTGTGTGTGTATGTGTATTATATTCCCTGCTTTCCAGGAATGTAGTTCTATGTGATGGTTATAACGTTTTCTTCAGTTTGACCAAACTTCAGATATTTTTCATCCTGGCCATTGGCTTATGATATTATTTTTCCTGGTGGCTTTATTCTAGAAAAAGCACTATTGTAGTCTTTATCTGTTCCTTTGAGATGTAAATTTTATTCTAGTCTTCTGTCCATTTTACAACCCAGAAATGTCTTTCTCAAGAATTTGGGAGCCATGTTTTAAAAATGTAATCATTACGGAAGATAGCACTCCTATCTCCCAGACTCTGTGACAGGGTAGAAGCCCAACTTCCATTAAGTGCCAATCAGCAAACATGGATCATGGCCTAGTGACATTGACCAAGCTCCCCTCTGAAAGTCCTCCAGCACTTTTCCATTGTATTACCCAGTGCTTAAAAACACTCCTGCCTTTTGTTTCTGCAGATTTCAGCATCTCTTCTCTGTTGCAGAAGCCTCCAGTAAAGTCTTTCTTGTCTTTTTCACTTGGTCTCAATTTTTTCTTGACAAATGCACATTCATTCCTTCTATTTCAAAGATGTTGAAGTTGTCAGGCAGGGGGGAGTCTTATGAACAACATTCCCTATTGTTTTACCACTATGAGTTATTTCATTGGATCTAAAATAATTTACTTAATATACTCTGATAGAAAAAGAAAGCAAAGAATAAATATTTTCTTAATAATTGTGTGAAGAGAAGTATGACAATATCTGGGAGGACTTATATCTTCTCCCGAGTCCCCAAAGAAACAATCTAGACAGGATACCATTTATGGCCAGTTAATGAAAAACATTTTGTGCAGTAATTTAGGGGAGGCAGAGGATGTAGAGGACAAGATGCTTCTCTTAGCGTAATAAGGGCAGGGTTAAAAATGATTGCTTTCTATGAAATGTAGTGCTATTCGAAGCTATGTGATTTTCTCATATAAACTAACTAGGGGCTTGTGAAAAATTATTTCTTATTTCGGCAAAATATGATTTTATGTATTCTAGAAAATAAATAACTGCAGCCTAGAGTGGAAGCTCCTTTAGAACACATCCTGTCCTTCACATATGACATTTCCACTCCTACCGCTCTCTATAGGAACACAATTTGTCATTTCATCTTCCCATGGCAAGACCTACATCCACCTTTCCCTTTGCAGAGCAGCAATAACTAGAAAGTAGGTGTAGAAATGCCCTTCATATGTCAATAAGATGACAGATACCTGCTGATTTCTATAAGTTGGTTGGGATAGCTTAGAAAGTGAGTGTGGAAAGAACTTAGATGAATTCGATGAGAAGTAAAAATGAATAGGTTAAATTAAGAAACAATGAGACATCCTTGTCAGATAACCTAAAAAGTTGTGAATTGGACCAAGGGCATAACACGATTTCCCACAAAACAAATGTATGAGAACAACTAGTTCAACATATTTCAAATATCTGTTTAATTTTTGGGGAGGCCCAGAAAAGTATGTTCTAGATAGATAGATAGACAGATAGATAGATAGATAGATAGATAGATAGATAGATAGATAGATAGTCTGTGTGTGTATATAAAATTATATATATAGAGAGATAAATTATATGATAGAAGTGTCTGTGTGTATAAAATTTTAAATATATGTATATATACATATATATATACAGAGAGAGAAATACTGTTAATATGAACTACAGAAAGTGAATATAACTTTTCTGAAGAATTATTTAAGCTAACATTCCCAATTTTGCTATGTCCAGAAGGTAGCTGGATACCTTTCCTTGGAAGCAAAAAAAAAAAAAAAAAAAAATGAGGTTTACTGAAAAATTGCGTGTATATTATATTATGTTTAATTTTAGAATTGAATAATTTATTCACACTTTTCTTCATTGGACCAATGAAGTAGACATTTTTCTAAGGTTCTAGAGATGCAGCAGAGAACGTAGCAGTTTTTACCTTACCCCTTGTAAAGCTTATAGTCTAGTTACAACAGGGACATAGATTATATTCGAATAAACAAATAAATCTAGAGAATACCCCCTAGGTTTAAATGCTTCTGTTTTTGGAAAATAGCAAGGAATCCAGTGTGACTAGAGTAAATGAAAAAAGAAAAGAGTTCTGGAAAATAAGGTCAAAGTGTAGGGGGAGATTAGACTCTTGCAGGCAATCATAACCAATCATCTAACCTAAGTAAGACAGGAAGCCACTGGAAGGCTTTGTGCAGAGAAATTAACTGATTTATGTTTCTAAAAGATAATTCTTGCTTTACGGTAAAAATAGACTGGGTAATACTGAGCAAAAACAGGAGAACAGAAAAACATTTAGAAGACAGAGTATTATGAGAAAATGTGGTCACCATTTATGGCAAAGAAATTGACAGAGTGAAATTATTATTTACTGAAATAGATCTGGGAAGGAATGGGATTTGAGAGGATGAGAAGTCAGATATCCAGCTTTCCACAGGGGTAAGCAGTTGTATATATTTGTTTTATGATCAGGGTCCACATTCAAACAGGGAACTAGACAGATACTCAATGCAGATAGTATTTAAAGCTAACATAGTAGATGAGATCACCTAGACCCTAGGCCCTGTGGAGTGTGTGTAAGGAGAGAAGAAAAGCTGTTATTTCCACTCTGATTAGATGAAAGAAACAGCAGAGGAGATGGTGGAGGGAGAAGCCAGTGAGGGAAGAGGAGAACTGAGACAGACCATGTCCTAGAGGATAATTGAAGATCTGATGAACTATGTCAAATAAACCTGATGGGTCAAATAAAATGAGGATTAAGAGTTGATCATTGTGTTAGGCCATCCTGAGACTGTTGGAGACTTTGCCAAAAACAATGTTGATGGATTGAGATGAAGGTGAATACAAGAGTTTTAATGAAGTGAGTTCAAGAGCATATTGTTGCTATAAAGTAGAATATAGGGATAGGGTGATAGTTGGTGGGTGATGTATTTAATATGGATTTAGATGCAAGAAATAACACCATGTTTCCATGCTGACAGCTATAATGCTTTGTAGGGAAAATTTTATAACACAGTAGAGAGATGGGACATTCCTGAAGAGATGCGTTGAGTAGGCTGCAGGGTATGGAGAGCAGTACAAAGGTAGAGAAAATGGCATTAGCTAAGAGTCCAGATAATTCATCCAAAGTGATAGCAGGGAAGATTGAGTACAGTGCTATAGACACAGTGTTTAGAGAGATATAGTAATTGAAGCTTATAGACATCATTTTCTGACTGCTTCCTCTTTTCTTAGTGAACTAGAAGACAAGAGCATCAGCTTAGAGTAAGATGAGGTAGGACATACTCAAGTTCAACAAAGGCATAACGGGTGTTTAGTAGGAAATAGAAGAAAAACATGAACTAGAAAATAGAATAGGATTGTCTGGTGAAACTGAGGTCTGGCTTATCGTTAGCATGGTAAATTTTAAAGTGAGACCACTCAGTAGTTTTGTGTGCCTCCTCACTCCCTATATTTTTATTAAGCTGCAAGAATAAAGATGATGTTACCCAATATTGGAGCTTGGCAGAGGAGTAGTAAAAGGGGAGAAAGAACTGAAGGAATTGATGGTATAAATACAATGTTTGGCCATGGAATCTAAGGTTGGAAAGAAGTGAAGAGAGAATATGAGGGGTAATGAGAGATAACTAAAGGGTAACAGCGCCAAAGTATTAAAAGTCTAGGTGGTTTGAAGAATATTTAAGGTTGGCATATTTTAAAAGTGAACTAGAATGATAGCAGGTTGAACTGCTTAACGTTTATATTAAGGAGAGGATGCATCCTTTAATAATATCAAACATGAGCTAGGAGTGTAGGGACTGAAGTAAGGCAGAAGACAAGATTAACGGAAGAGAATTAGAGAAATTGAGAGGCTAGGGTCTCGAAGGGATTCTACCTAGATGTTACAATCATTAAGAGTTTTGAAAGTAGCTGTGTTTGAGAGAGAGAAAGTAAGTCATTAATGCCATTAAGCAATAAAGAGGAATGTCTCATAATCTGAATTCGACTACCATAAAAGCGTTAGAGTGCATCTTGGCATAATAATATAGCATTTAATTCTGGGGGCTTTGAGAGAGAAAGCAGGGTAATTGCTAGGAAGCAGTTGTAAAGGGTACTGAGAAGACTCCCTCATCTCTTTGCCCAGTAGTATGAGGGATGTGGGAGGGGACTAAAGGCAAGAGTCAAAAAAAAGGGGGGATGTTTAGAGGAGAGGTGGGGGATATGAAGAAGGTTGTTGAAAAACTACTGTGGTTTCCTAATGGCAGAATGAATAGGTTTCAGCTAAAAAAAAAATTAAATTTAAAAGTACTGTAGGACAGGTGTTATCTGTATCTATTAGAGGGAGAAACTGGAGCTCTAAGAAGTTATTTGTTCGAAATTATAAACCTCATACAATTTGAGACATAATTTGAATACTAGTATCATTCCAAAGTTCAAGAAGTTCTAAAATATTTTCTGATCATGATTCAGAAACTCTAATGCAGTTAGGGAAAGAGTAATATCTGTGCACAAATTACCTCTGACCATTTCCAACTTCATTCTGCATGACATGCTAGAAACTAATACCAATCTTTACCAGTTTTAAGATACTTCTGAAAATTACTTTCTTCTGCATCGTTCATGTTGAATATTTGATTATTTTTGTGGACTGGAAACATGCCGTATAGTAAAAATAGATAGAAATGGAACTGTCTGGGTTCCAACCCCAACTTCTGAGCTTTATTAGATGTGAGATTTGAGCAAATCAATCTCTGTTTCATGTTAGTAATATTTGGATAACAATATCTAACTTGTAGTTTTATCAAAATGGTGTTGAGGGTAGTTGGAAAAGAAACTTAAATTCAAAATGTCTTATTTCTATATTATAAAGCATAAATAATTCATTATAATGATGAAATTTTTTTCTTATTATGAGACACCAGCAAATAAAAGAGGAAGAAGAAGTATGCAATTATCAAGCTGTTTCTAGCTGTTCTGTACCTAGATTTGTGTCTTCATTTGGTTGACCTAGAATAGAGTTTCTGTCTTTTAATAAAGCACAATAATCAATGCCTGTGTATCCAAAGGTAAACAGAGATGAATAGGGAGCCTGAAGGTAATTTTTACTACAAAGCAAAAGGAGAACGTTAGATGTGATAGAAATTACTGATAGAAAGACAGAGAAAGAGGAGACTTAAGCACTACAGTGGAATAAGTAATTGAGTTTTTTGAATTAGATCCCTAATATTCAAATGTAAGTTGTTTGCATGTCTCTGATGTAAAGTCCCTCAGTTATATCAAGACTTGATTAAAGTCAGCTACAGATTCATGCCTTTTTCACTCAGGAGAGTGAATCAATTGTTAGGGGAAGGAATAAATCATCCTTTCAAAGCCATACATTATTTAAAGAATTAGTGTTAAAACTCCACATCAATCCTACCCTACTTTCTTCGCCACTCTCCCCTTTTATTTTTCCTCTACTACTTCCGTGATTTGAGATCTGAGCTCTCCTTATTATACAGATCACCCTACCCTTGGGGAGTTAGCAACTTTTTTGCATTTCAGGAATCAGCTTAAAGAGGACACCCTAAGGGCTTTATAATTCAAGGCTAGCTCAGAAAATAATTTAACTGAATGTTTCTCCACTGAAAATACATTAATTAACTCTAAGTTTTCATTTAAAGTGAGAGTTGCTCAACCTGGATAAGAGATCATGTTCCAGAGAAAGGGAATGAGTTGGGCTTGTGACATTTCCATGAATGACGGGGGTCCTGGACAGGATAACAAGCACTGACAAAGATGGGAAGAATGGGTCATTGCATGGAAGACTGTGAGGTGTTAGGCATTGAGGATGGTGGCCATGGAAGCAATGACTAATACTCTGTGAGGCTGACCATGTTTGCCAAAAGGATTCTGGGAGGTGTATATAACACAGCTCAAATGTTGAAGGAGTGGTAGGCAGATAGTTGTCCAAAAATCAGTATTGAATGGGTGCATTTTATGCAGAAAGATAGAAGGTCATCACAAAAGCCATCAGGACTAAACGCCATAATCATCTTCATTTAGCCAGAACCAGGCAAGCATTAGGAACATTACAAAATACAACCAAAGTGATAGGGAGCCTTAATAATGAATGGCATTAGATTGAGGAAGTATTTCATTGGATGTTGAAAAATAAAGATAGCTGATATTTCTGGAAGCTAAGTGTCAAGAACAAAATGAAACCAGGTCACACAATTCACTTGAAAATAGAAAGGTAACTATCTTATCTTGGCACAAGATGGGAATATAATTAACAAAAGTAGGTATATCTTTATAGCTTTATGGTTAAGACCACTGGTCTAGTGTAAGATTGCCTGAGTTAGAATCCTCATTTAGAATTAATGCCGGAGTTAGAATCCTTATTTAGAATTAATGCCTCTCTTAAACAGTTGTTTCAAGTATTCAATTAGGTCATTCATGTAAAGCAGCATATCCTAGCTCCAGATACAGAGGAGGCACTCAAGAAGTATTATTTTTATCAATAGTTTCACTCTAAATAATTTTGCAACAATTTATAACCACAATTTCATGACACAAAACAGACCTAAAATCACCTAAATTTAGAAAAAATACAATCTTATTATATATGTATCTACTATTTAGAGAAGAATGAGAACATTGGTCTGAATTTCTTTGGGAGCTGAACAAATTCGTCTACTGGGCTCCTTCCTTTTGATATAATTAGAAACTGCTCGTGGTGGTAAACTGGGCCACAGAATTGCCATACCCGAATAATTGTGTTAGTCTGATTTATAAATACATTATCTGTACGAAAAACTTCAACATTTTATATTAACAAAGTTTAAAGACTTGCAACATTGAAACTAATTACATTTTAACAGGAAGTCTTGGCTTTTTAATATTTTACAAGATAGACAGATGCTTCCCTACCTGTGACAGTTGTCTTCCCGGGGCAATTAGTCAGTCTCCAATTGAAGACTTTAGTATTTCTTTTTCAGCTTAAGTATCAGGCATTTAAATATGTTTGAAGTGTTAATTAATTTACATTTTCAAAAAAAGCTGTAAAAATGTTTCCAATAGTGGATCTTCATAATCAGTTGCTGTATGGTGTTAGATGTTTACATACCCCCTTATTCATAGAATTGTCAACATGCCCCACATTAGAATTATAAGGGTAAAATGTAAATCGAGAATAGCTACTGGTTCAATATTATAAAATGTGTGAAATCAGGGATGTATGCCATATAAGGACTACTAATATTGCTATACATGCTAACACTACTATGTATGTTGACTGGTTTTCAGGCCCCATGTAGGTTATTTGCACATACAATAACTTTGGCTCATGTTTTGATGCTGCAGTTGAAACATTAATATCCTTGTTTTGCGTAAGAGATTTAAAATTCAGAGAACCCAGGTACTTTGCCTCAGTTCACACATACTGAAAGTGTAGCCATGATTCAAATCCTAAATTTCTAATTTCAACACACTTCTGTTACACACACTCTGCCTCACTTAATGGATCCAAGATATACTCACATTAGGATACTCTGAGGAAAGTTTACTTAAACAGGGACAATGTTTTGAAGTGTGAATAGTAGGGTAATTTAGTATTGCATTGCATTGTGAATGATGCAGAAACATTGGGCTGGTGCTAGAACAGCTGTTACTATTTCTGGTCCTATGCTAGAAAAGGGTAGCAAATGGTAATTTAAATATAGTGTGGTGTTAAAAAAAATGCACTTTGAAAAAAAAAATAGCCTTTGGTGGAGAGCACAGCAAGCCCATAATGAAAAGCAAGAAGGAAATTACGGACCCAAATATACCAACTTCAATTTCCTTTCTCCTCCTAATCTCCTGCCAGGGCTTCCTATTGTCCTAACAGGGCCCTCACACAGAAGCATGAAAGCTCACTGATGGACTTTATACAGGTCAAATCTTTGTTACAGAGAGTAGTATAGAGAAGGAAAAAAATTAGACATGAAAGGCAAACAGGAGATAATCGACATGAGAGTGTTATATATATTGAGCTAAGTGTGGCTAGAAGAGAGGCTGCAGTTTCAGAAGTAGTTGTTACAGCCTCTTCTCTGTGCTTCATTCTTAAAGGTCATTTTTGAAGATAATGCTTGATTAAACAATGCTTTGGTTTGTAATCACAGAAACATAATTGTGAATATGAATGTACATATATGAATATACATATACAAATATATGTGTGTGCACGTGCTTTTAAGTTCTTTGGAACTGCACAGCAGCTATCTGTTACAATAAGAATATGATTGTCTCCCAACTCATTATTTGGTATGGTATCTCCTTTCTCTATAGCTATCCAGCTATTCCAAAGAAGTGGTCTGTTGCTTACATAAGATCAAGTAGAAACTTTAAAGCCATTAAATAACAAGACCAGAGTCCGTATTGGGATTTTGTTTGTGAAGTGAATAGGTGTGGATGAGAGGATCAGAAGCATACAACTAAAATTGTAGGTTTATGTCAACACAGTCCTCTAAATTTTTTTTGTTTTTTTTGTTTTTTTTTTTTTTTGAGACAGAGTCTCTCTCTGTCGCCCAGGCTGGAGTGCAGTAATGCAATCTCAGCTCATTGCAACCTCCACCTCCCAGGTTCAAGCGATTCTCTTGCCTCAGCCTCCCAAGTAGCTGGGATTACAGGCATGCACCATGACGCCTGGCTAATTTTTTTGTATTTTTAGTAGAGACGGGGTTTTACTGTGTTGGCCAGGCTGGTCTCAAACTCCTGACCTCGTGATCCACCCACCTTGGCCTCCAAAGTGCTGGGATTACAGGCGTGAGCCACCATGCCTGGCCTTTTCTGGTTTTTTTGTTTTTGTTTTTAAGACAGAGTTTTGTTCTGTTGTTCAGGCTGGAGTGCAGTGGCATGATCTTGGCTCACTGCAATCTCCACCTCCTGGGTTCAAGTGATTCTCTGCCTCAGCCTCCCAAGTAGTTGGGATTACAGGCACATGCCACCACACCAGACTAATTTTTGTATTTTTAATAAAAACTGGGTTTCACCATGCTGGCTAGGATGGTCTCAATTTCCTGACCTTGTGATTTGCCTGCCTCGGCCTCCCAAAGTGTTGGAATTACAGGCGTGAGCCACTGTGCCTGGCCTAAATTTTTTAAAATTTCAAAACCAGATAATCTTTTATTTTTATTTTAAATTAAGTATCTTTGGAGTTCTTTGTGCTTTCTAGATTTGGATGTTCATTTTCCTCTCTGGATGTGCAAACAGTTTCTTTCATTTTTTTAAATAATCTTTTTGTATTTCTTTCTTTTCTTTCTCTGCTATTTCTGATATTTCTATAATGCATATCTTGGTTTGCTTGACAGTTTCCCATAAGTCCTCTAGGCTTTCTTCACTTTTTTCATTTTTTTTTTCACTGACTGGATCATTTTAAATGATCTTTGAGTCCACTGATTGTTTCTTCTACTTATTTGAGTCTGCTATTGAAGCTCTCAATGGAAATCTTTAGTGTAATAATCATGTTCTTCAGCTGCAGAATTTCTATCTGGTTCTTTTTATGGCATCTCTTAGTTGAACTTCTAATTTTTGTTCGTGTATTATTTTCTGATATTGTTTAGTTGTCTATCTGTATTCTCTTGTAGCTTACTGAGTTTCTTTAAAATGGTTATTTTAAATTCTTTGTCAGGCCGTTCGTGGCTTCATTTCTTTAGGATTGATTACTGGTGCTTTATTTTGTTCCTTTGGTGATGTTCTGTTTTCTGGTTATTCATGATCCTTCTGAATATGCATTTACATCTATATATTTGAAGAAGTAGGCATCTATATCAGTCTTTACACACTGGCTTTGGCAGGAAAAGCCCATCATCATTCAGCATATCTAGGGATTATAGATGGACCATCAGGAAGAGATTGCCTGTAGGCTTACTGATAGAGTCTTCAGGCTGGCTGATCTGGTGCCTGGTGGGTGCAGGTGGGCAGGCTTGGCACCTGTGTCCACAGGGGCTAGCCTTGTGTTTGGGTCCAATGGGGGCTGGCCTGGCACTGGGATCTACTTGGGTCAGCCTGTTGACTGGGTCCACAGGGTGGAACTGAAGCGTGAGTCCACAGGAGCTGGTACAGGGCCTGGGCCCACAAGGGCTGGCCTGGAGCTTGGGGCTGCAGCGACTTACCTGGCAACTAGAGTGGCTTTGGATCCTGGTTCTACTGAAGCCTTTGTCTTTGGAAACTGGTCTGAAGGCTGGATCAGTGGGTTCTGGACTAGATACTAGATCCTCACTCTGGCTTGGACCGTGGAGCCACAGGGCCAGTCTGGATCCATGGGTATAGGTCTGTGCTCTGGAGCCACAGTGACTGGATTCATGGGTAGAAGTCTGTGTTTTCGGGTCAAGAGGCTGGATCCACGGGTGTGGGTCTTTGTTCAGGGCCCACAGTGACTGGCCTGGAGACTGGGTCCACTGAGGCCAGGCTAATGCCAGTATCTCTACTGGAACTTACCTGGATCCCAGATATGCTGGAAGGTGGGGAATTATCTGGGCTTAGGGAAGGCCTGGAGCCTAGGGTTACTAAAGCTGGCCTGACAGTGTTACCAACTTAGAGGCTGGATCCCTGAGGGCCAGCCTGGAGCCTGAGGTGGGTGATCATCCTGCTCCCAGGGACAGTTGGGGCCACTAGGGCCAGCCTGGAGATTTGTGAATTTGGAACCCAGGTCTAGAGCTTAGTACTGAACGGGGCTGTCCTGGCACTGGGGCAGACTTGAAGCCTGGGGTTGCTGGGGCTAACCTGGCACTGGGGCTGGTCTAGAGCCCTGGAAGGTCCTGCCTGGATCCTGAGTCTGTGGGGCCTGCTAGAGGCCTGGAGCCACTGGGGCCGGCCTGGATGTGAGGTTTGCCTGGAGGCTGGATTTATGGGTGCCAGCATAGAGTCTTGGGTTACAGGGGCTGACCTGGAATTGTAGCCAGCCTGGAGCCTGAGTCTGTGGGTACCAAACTGTAGCTTGGGGCCATGGGCACTGAAATGGAATCAAGTTTCACTGCGGCAGGCCTGATGCTGGAATTCGCAGCAAATTTGATGCTCATTTTCTTCTCTTTCCCCCAAACAGAGGATATTTTTCTCTAGGTTGTGCTACCCACGTTTGAGAAGGGGTGATGTGGGTAATTTACAACACTCCTTTGTACTTTCTCTATTATGTCTTCTCTTAGTTCTGCATTATACCAGCTGCTGTAATGTCTCATACAGATTCCTTTGCTCTTGGGAATGTATTTATGTGCATGAACAGTTTTTCAAACTGATGTGTCTGTGAAGGGACAAGTTCTGGAAAGTCCTATTCCACCACCATCTTGCTGGCATTACTCTCAGAAACCAGTTAATCAACAGGTAACAATAATAGATTCCACTGACATCTTACTCAAGTGTTTTCCCATTTGTTGTCACTGTCTTCTACTAAAGTATGTTTCCAAGAGAGGAAAGATCTTACTGTTTCTTTGAAAGTGAATCTCAGTACCTAGTAGTATGCCTAAACTATAAAAAGTACTCAATAAATGTTTATTAAATTGACTAAAGAATGAATGTTAGGTATCAATTAAGCATTGGAGGAGAAATAGTATGTATTGTTCATATAACTTCTTGTATGGTTGTACTTATGGAAGATATATTTTAAAAAACTGGTTTCCCCAGCCTGGTCAACATAGCAAGATCCTATCTCTACAAAAAAAGAAAAAAGAAAAATTAGCTGGGCATGGTAGTGCATGCCTGTAGTCCCAGCAACTTGGAAAGTTGAAGTGGGAGAATCGTTTGGGCCCAGGACTTCGAGATTACAGTGAGCTATTACTGCACGACTGCACTCCAGCCTAGGCAAAAGAACAGGATCCCATCTCAAAAAAAAAAAAAAAAAAAAAAAAAAAAAAGAAAAAAGAAAAAAAATCAGGTTCACAAATATTGGATGATATTCAACAAAATAAGCTTATATTACAAGAATAGTTGTATTACTCCTATTTTACAGACAAAGAATCTGAATTTTAGAGGATTTAGGTAATTCTCACAAGGTCATGTTCCATATTATACATCACTGTGATTCAGTTGAAATCCAAACACGGTTCTACTTGCTAGAAAATAACACGTAATTTCTACTGTATTACTCTGGCTGAGTGCAGAGAAGGCTTTCTAGGTGTGATTGTTAACAAGACTGGGTTCGAAGACTAAAAGAACCATACTACACTGGCAAGTAATGGCGCACTTTCAACGACAAATGAAGAGTAAGAGTCAATAGACAAAGGTAGGTATATAGTGATTCTAAGGTTGACTGGTTTGAATCACTTTAAATAAACTCTTGTCCACTTCACCAGCAATGTTTATCATTGTCCTGCTATTATTTCCAAAATGCTTGCCCAGCCCACATCCCCGTCGGAGTGCCTATAATCTTTGTCATAATCTTTTCTGTTAATTTGAAAGGAACAATACTGCAGAATATTATCAATTCCACAAACCTCTTAGAGGCAGGATGGGAACTTGGCACAAGAGTGGGGCTTTTTGTTTGTTTGTTTGTTTGGTCAACACTCAGCTGCACCACAGAGATCTCTGTCATCTTTCATACCTTCTGAGTGTAAAGCAAAGATCAACTTCCTAAAAGTCTAATCAACTTTTCATGCTCTCAGAGTCATGTTAACATAAGTAATTATTTTTAAGGAATTCTTGTTTTGGGGAGAAAGAGCCCCTTTAAAATTTCATAATCTGGCCCTGGGTCACACTTATTAGACTAAAGCTTAAAACAATTCTAGGCAAAGAAGAAAGCACAGTATAGTTCAAATTAGATACCACCACCATCACCCCCATCACACTACACAGTTCCCCCACCTAGTGGCATTTGGTTCTGAATATGTGGCCCAGGATCCAAAGGGCTCATGTCGGTGACTGAGTTTAAGTGTTAAAAGAATAAAGAGAATAACAAAGATGTTGTTTCTTAAAAATAGGGTAAAAGCTGATCTGCATCAGAAGCACCTAAGAGCCCTATTCAATTTAAATATTTATGGGATCCATGAACACTTACTAAATTTCTGGAACTGGATAAAGGAATCAGAAAAATTTTAAGACGGTTTCCCGAAGTGATGCTTAATGTACACTGGAGTTTGAAATCTAAATGCTCCCATCTGACCTCGCCTATGCTCACAGGGAGTGGCTGACTCCAGAAATACCAAGCCCCAATATTGTACAACTCATTCCATTAGAACATCTTCCTATGCTAGATTTAAAACTGTCTTTTTATAGCTGCCCACACATTAGGTCAAAATAAGATCACTTTCAACAGTTACCATAAGCACAGAACTCAGTATTCTGAAGTTTTTTTCTAAACTGTAAAAAGCTGGGAAAATCTAGAAGAAGTGCTGTCATTGAGGAAACTTAAGAGCAATAGAGATAGTCACTGATAGAAAATGAAGCTGTATCATTTGATAAGAGACAAATGGAAGAAATCAAATCAACAGCTGATTCCCCTTGCTAAAGGATTCTTTTCCCTCCAGTTGACATTCAGTAGTATGAATAGCATGTAATTCTAAAAAAAAATTTACTTATATTTTTACTTCATTATTTTATTAAAATTTCATTTTAAATCACATCATGATTTTACTACTTAAAAGTTTGGTTGGTCGTTGAATTATAGAATGATAAAACTCCAGTGGTTTTGATTGGTACTTCCGTGTCTGGTGTCAAATACTGGCAAAGTATAATCTCTTGCACTTCCTAACATAATAATGTTTCAGGATCTGCCAGACTATGTTTTACAACCTTCTTTTAGTTTCATCTGTCTTTTCCTGACTCTGTACCTTTTTCTGACAAACGTTCCCACTGATTGGAAACCGTCTTTCCCACCTCCTTTTCTCCTCCAACAACCACACTTTTTTTTTCATTTGGAAAATGTGCATATTATTCAGGGTTCAACTCAAATGCCTCTTCTAACTGAAAGAAGTATACGTGTATATTACACATACATACATATGTGAGTGTGTGCGTGTGTATGTATGGGTTTTATGTCTTAGTGAAATCTGTATTTGTATGATAGACGGTTACCAACTTCAGCAACAACATTCATCCTCTTTCCTAGGTAATAATCACTGTAGTTACAATTGCCAGTTGCTCTTACTTATATTCACTGTATATGAGATTCTACTAAGTAATAGTAAAGAAGGCAGGAATCAGGGTCTGTCTTCTGGGTTCACATTCAGATTTTACCACTGAGGGCTACATGAGGTTGAATAAGGCCCTTAATCTCTGTTTTTGTATCCTCTTCTACAGATGAAGATAATTTGAGAATACTCAGTGATTTATGTATAAAATAAGTATATACAATATATACTCTATAATTAATAATATACTGTGGAATATTATTTGAAATTTATTATCATATTTGTATTACTCCATTTCACAGACAAGGAAATGAGACTTAGAGATGAAAGCCATCTCTCCCAATATTATATACATAACAACGGATGGGTGCTGTAATAGATGTTTTAACACTGTGTAAATAAATATATATATACACACACACACACATACACACACACACACACACACAGACATATATATATATATAATTTTTTTTTTTTTTGAGATGGAGTCTCGCTCTGTCACCCAGGTTGGAATGCAGTGTCCCGATCTTGGCTCACTGCTCCGGCTCCTGGGTTCACGCCATTGTCCTGCCTCAGCCTCCTGAGTAGCTGGGACTACAGGCGCCCACTACCACGCCTGGCTAATTTTTTGTATTTTTTAGTAGAGATAACACTGTGCGTAAATATTTTTTACCTACATATATCCTTTGTGACTGATCCCGCACGGAGTTTATTTTCTACCTGATGATTATAGACATTACTTCCAAACACCTCTAATTGCTCTGCCCAACCATACAGAATGCTTTTCTCACCCTGCCAAGAGGCAGCTCAGATTTTATCATGTAAATTGTAAAATAAGTTAGAAGTAAGTATAGCATTCTGTCATCTGGCACCTAATTTGGGATATTAGTATTTTTACAACACTAAATATTGTCTGTTCCTCTATTATTCTTGTATGTCTCCTGCTACTCAGCCATCAGGAGTATTACACTATTAAAAATACCCCAAAAATTGAATGTGCTTTTCTTAAACTTATGACAGGCCGTGTTTTCATTAAATCATAATATGCCAAAAATATAAGTAAGAAATATATATATTTTTAGGTAATTAACAGTTGGAATTAGAGATGAATAGCACTTCCTCCTCCTTACCACTTGGTTGGTAATTATAACTGGTATTTTCGTCCAGGGCAATTTTTGTCATCAGTTTTCCTTACAGAAACTTACAGCCACTTTATCTTTTCAGCTGCTGTAATTCATCCAATTTCATATAAGGATTATAGAAGACTGAGTTAAAATCAGACAAGAAAAATACTACTTCCCAGAGTTTTAGGTCTCAGTGGTATTAATCAATGGGTTATATTCAGATATTTTCATAATAATTAATGTACAGGACTAAATAGAATACTTTACCCTGCCTTGCTGTAGAAATTTTCCAGAATGTGTTGTTTTTGATAGTTCTTATATTTCTAGCATGTTCATTTTCTTTTCTCTTCAGTGATGACACTGACAAAGCCACTCTGTATCCTCAAAAGCAAGGATCCTATGATTGGTCTGCAGAGCTGCAGTACAGCCTACAATCCTCTCTTCCCCAAATGAGACAAATCTTTGAATTCATATTGGAAGTATTATGATCAATGCATGCATACTCCTTTAGGCAGCATCTTTACCTCAAAAGAACAGAAGACCCCATTAGTAGGAATATTTATTCTTTGAGAAACTCTTGCTTTATGAGGCAATCTGCTAGGTATTTGGTGTATGTCATTATGAATCCAGATAGATCTTTGATAATTAGGTATTACTATTCCCATTTTATAGAAGAAAAAACTGAGGATATAAGTGGTGAAGCTACTTCTCTATCTCAAAACACTGGGACAAAACAGAAGACAATTGTGGCTGAGCTCATTTGACTCAAGAACGTATGTTCCTATATTTTTGATGTCCTATCCAAAGATCCTTTTCCAGACTAATTTCAAGAAGCTTTTTTTCTGTTTTTCTTTTTTCTAGTAAACTTATGATTTCAGGTCTCACATTTAAGTCTTTGAGTTGATTTTTAAACATGTGATACAACGTCCAATTTTACTCTTCTGCATGTGGATATCTAGTTTTTCTATCACCATTTATTGCGGTGACCATCCTCTCTTCGTTGTGTGTTTTTAGCACCCTTGTCAAAAATCAGTTGACTATAGATGTGTGAATTTATACATCTTAACTATGTACAACTTGTAATTGTCAATTATACCTCAAGAAAGTTGGAAAAAATGTATGTTCTTTATAGTTACTATCTATGTTGGGTTGACTCTAGAGGATTTAAGAAAAGAAAAAGAAGACTGCATAATTGCCAGTGACGTGAAAAAGAACACGGTGAGAGGTCAAACTTGGGAGCAGTAGTAGAAACAGAAAACTTGAGAGGTTTTTGTGTTTTAGTCACTTTGTTGTTAAGTCTTGAACAAATTCATGGCACATATTTGCTATCCATTAATGTCTGTTGAACAAATTTAAATTAATTACATTGACTTGGACAACCTAAAGGTAATTTTATTTTAGAGAACATCAGTAATACAGTTCAATTCACCAAACCTGCATACATAATAAAATCATCAAGAGAAGAATTCTTAGAAATATAGATTCCTGAGGTCTCTCAGGCATTGATTCAGTAAGCTGGAACCCAGGAACCTGTAATTTGAATAATCACACTGGTCAGTTTTATTCAACTATCCTGGCTGTTGCCATGTGGATATAATCTAGCCAAAGTGACTAGATTTGAGCTTTGGGGACAAAGAACAGAGATTGAATTCTAGAGTTTTTTTTGTCTTTTGTAGTACGTACTTATCTTCAGTGATTCCCATTTTGGTTTCATATTTAACATGGGAGAATACTGTCTACCTCATGTGTCTATTATAAGAATTCTCTATGGTAAGGCATAGAACACCTGCCACTTAGCAGAGGTTTAAACGATCCTAGTAATTTTTATATAAACCCTGTATCTTAACCATCCCCATGCTGGTCCCAAAAAGGAATGTGCTTTTTGATGTTTCTCCATTTTGTTTTTGGTTACACAGTGTGATGAGACGCAGTCATTGGAATTTTTAAATACAAGGGAAAAGACAGTAATGTCTTGGTTTTTTTTTCATACAACTCAACAAATATGAAGTTAGATTTTTTTTCTATTTTCTTTAGATAAGCTCTGCCCAGGAAAGCTAATAACTTGGGATAGATTTAATGAGAAAAAAAAGTTCATGAGTGTTTAAACAGGCCTGGTTTTGGCCCAGGCTTTAAATTAAAGAGTAGGGGCTACTCTGAAGGACTAGATACTAGAAATGAGGTACTAGATACTGGGTACTAGATATTAGGTAAAGCAAATAGGTAATCAAACATTTTTTATCTGGAGATGTTTCTGGTCACACCTTGTAACAGGATCATGTAAGGCAGTAGGATTAAGTATTGCAAGGCTGAGAATATAACTTTGGAAATTAAAGATACATTATTTCATTCATTGAAAAATATTTATTGAATGCAATCAATATGTTATGTATTGTACCACGTAATAAGAATACAAAGTATATAAGGATTCATTCCTAGTTTGTAGTAGCTCAACAGACTAGAATCAGGCCATCATATAAAAGATTTACAGCATAACTTTTCTTTTATTTTTTTGAAGATAAGTGGACATGGGAGCTGAATCAAAGAGTACCACACCTAGACCAGTGGCCAAGGAAGTTATGCTAGACCCATGAGACAGGTAGAAGCTAACAAGTCGGAAAGGGACACATGAGGATAATAAGATTCTACAAAAATTAATGAATAGGGAAAGGATTTTTCTTCTTTTGAATTGTTGAAAATGAATGCCAACGTTCCAACCCTGCACTCATTTTTTTCTTGAAGGAAAAAAGCCATGTGATTTCAATCATGACAAAGGCTCTAATTATTGATCTGTTAGATGAGATGCTAATATAATTCTCATAGTATTCGTGTGAGGATGAAATACAATAAATTATGGAAGTAATTACATACCAGTATCTCCCTGCTTCACAAATTATCTAGCATGGATTCTGGATATATTAAAGCATTTCTATTGGAAAAGTGAGCAGTATTAGGGTGTGGTCACAGTTATTTCAGAGGATGATTAGTTTATTTACTCACTGAGAAGTAATAATCATTTATGGAGAAAAATGTGGAACAAATCCCTTTTGATCTCACATGGTGCATAAACCAAACTGAATTGGGATTCCTAAAATATAACAAAGTTAAATGAAAGCAATTGTCTCCTAAAGATAAATAGAGGCATGTGTGTCCTTTAGTGTCTCATTACGATTCAGTCGACAGCAGGAATGTAGTTCTTTTAAAGTTAAACAAAGCTATAGATTCTCATGAGATATTAATGCGCTTGCTGAAGAAAATGTTCCAGGAAATTAAAACAAATACAGTAGTATCACAACATTACAGGGAGTGTTCCAGGAGAAGAAAAAAAGGAAGATTCAAGAAAAAAATAATCCACTTTGAATCTGCATTTAATGCCTCTTTCTCTTTGTGTGCATGAGCGTGTGTGTGTGTGTGTGTGTGTGTGTGTGTGTGTGTGTTTATAATTAAAGATTAAGAAGAGATGGTGCCTACCTCCAAAGATTCTAACCAAGGGCACAAAAATTGCAAGTAAACTATTGATTAGCATTGTGTTCTACAAAAGTGTTCTAGAAAACAGTAATTTCCAAAGAGTGTGGGAAAGGTACTATCTCTTCTTGCTTTTAGGAAGGAAGTCACACAAGTCTTTACAGAGAGGCCACCACTTTTATCTTGAAATCAGCATGGGATTGAGGGGTAGTGACATTTCAGGAAGTGGAAAAAGTGTGTGCAAAGGCAAAAGGAGGTGTTTAGGGAATTATGAAAAATTCATTGACTGAAGTACAGGTTGGGAGGAGAATAGACTGAAGAAGCAAAGAAATGCACACTTTGAAAGGGCCTCATGAATGATACTATAGGAGGCCATTCAAGGTGTTCACATACTTGACTGCTTAATTTCTTATTATTATCTACATGTGCATAAGCAAATGATGGATGGTTATCAAGTGCTTTTATGTCCAATACCCAGTTGAATTCTCATATCACTGTGTAATAGCCATAGCAAAGGATTTTGCAGATTGGAGAAGAGATACTGAGGGTATGACATCACTTGGATAATCTCACTCAAATAGAAAGTGACAGGTCTGAGAATAATACTTGGGTGTGTTAATACACAGCCTCATTATTAGTGAGAATTGCCTTAGATTCAAGTGAAAGTAAAGCTAAGTCACATTAGATGTATCAAAAACAAGCTACATAAAGGTTTTACAAAATCCAATAAAATTTCATCTAAAAGTTTGGACACCTAAAACAACTGGGATAAAGGTCTTGAATGGCACTAAATTAATTTCTGTCTCTTAAAGTCACATTTGTCTCTTAAAGTCACATTTTTTTTTCTCTGCAGATACTGCTTCACATGCTGGGAAATATGATGATTGACAATTTTTTAAGTTTTCTGTCGAATACTTTCAACTATGAGAGGACAATTCCTGCAAAGCTTTCTCAACTCTCATGTTAAAACAGTTTTTTTAGAAGGCCTGTGGCCAGGAGCTCGATTCTAGACCAATAAAATCGAACGTAATATGGGGTGGTAAAGTTACACCACATTCACATGTGAATGAAGGAAAAGACAAAACAAATCTCAGAGGTGTCCACAAAAGAGTCAGTTTTTACTTTGTAAAGCTATCATTTATTAAGTAAAAAGTGGTGTGGTGACTTTATTAATACCATGTCATAGCCTTAAACTACAATAGTGAGCTACAAGTATTTCTGTTCCCAAGCTAAGCTATAATTACCTACTCCAGTCTGTGAGACTTTTAGTCATCATTTTTCATCCTTGGAAAATTCTAAGATTAGTGTGATATGATAGTACAGTTTTTTCAGCCATCAAAAAGACTGGTTCCACGTATTGCTTAGTCACTGAGTTGGCAGTTTTACCATATACACATCTTTGAACCTATCTGAGCCTACGGTTTCCAAGCCAGTAAAATAGAAATGATAATGCCACCTTGCAAGGATGTCAAGATAATTAGACACAATTTAGTCTCCCTATAAAACAAAATTAGTAATAACACCAACCAACCAAAATTAAAACTTGAATCAATTAAATGTGAGGTCCATTAATGTAAGTATCTTTCCTACCTTAGTTATCGTTGTATTGCAGTGCCTGACATGTAATTGAGGCTCAATAAATACTTATTAGGAATACAAATATTTAAATAATTGAATAAGTAATTAAATGAGTAGGTTGGATAACTGATACAAGAAATTTAATAATACATGATAATCTGAATAATCATTTCTCTGCATGCAAATCAGACAAATCAATTATAAATATGTCAAACCATGGAAAACAAGTTAATTTGAAACTTTAAACAGATTTCAAAACTATTGGTAATGCTGAAGTGTATTGGCCGTTGGTAATTAATACAGACCTTTAGATTTCAAAATGTGAAAAATAAAAACTTTGTTTTTTATGTAATTACGCAGAACTAAATTTCACAAAACTATGAGAAATAGAAAGGTATCAACTCGCTGACAACAATAAAGTATTGAATCTTGAGAACCTATATTGGACTCAAAAGTGATTGGGCTTTTGTTGAGAAAACACTGATATAGGTGTTGTTGCCATTCAGAATAAAAGAAAATGAAGAACTACTTTATACTGTCTTTATGGTGTCATTTTATCTGTTATATAAATCCCCTTTCAATAACTTCAGGGCACAAAAAATTTGTTATACTGCCTTTTCTGAGTTATAGAGTGTAATCTAGAACTCTATAAATGTTGAATTCAGAAGTAGCAGCTGTGTTATCTGAAATATTGGTTTATTTCCTTTTTACAACTTTGGCATTGATAATAGTTACTGTAATACAGTAATGGCCTCTTCTCCTTTTACCATATTTCACATTATTTATTTATTTATTTAGCCTCACATTCTCTGCTTTCCAGATAAAATAACTCTTCCCCCTATTTTGGTTGTTTTTTGGTGGTCTGTCTTTGTCGTATACTTTGTTTGGAGACTGTATACTATGATATTGCGTATCTGAGACCACATGCCTCTTCTTGGAACAATTCATCTTCACAGTCATGTTAGGAAATGTGCTTTTTTCTTGCCTCTAAATCCTACTGGAACAATTTTAACCCAGAATGATTTGTGTTATGAAAGCCCACAAGGAGATTTATAGGACCTCCTTCCCCAGATAGTTGTGTCAGGCATAATTAGGTGCACTGCACTGAGTACTGGGAAGAATGCCATTCAGAAGTACAAATGCCTGCTTCCACCCCTAGCCTCACCTTCAGGAAGCCATGGACTAGCCCAGCTGATTAGGCCTACTTTAATGAATTTCCAGGGTTCCAGAGTTTCTCAAATGTACCTCAAGTGTCTATGTATAGGGTAATGGGGAACATGTATGTGTTGATTTATGTCTCTGCACCCCTGCCTAAAGTAAACAATCTCTATTTTATTGACCTTATACAGTTCCAATTCACATAAAACTTTATTTGCGCAAAGTATTTGTCAAATTTTAATATTCACAGATTGAAAATAAGATAGAAAATAACAGATTCTGGATTATTATATCTTAGGGATCTGAATGGTTATGATAGGTTATGATCCATCTTGGCTGGCTTTGAACAGTCTAGACTAGTCTTGACCAGTTATGACTGGTTTTGATTGAACATGACCAGCTGGGACCACCTCTGATGGGTCTAGACAGGACATGATTGGCTTTGACAGGCCATGAATGATTTATGAGAGACTGATTAGTCTAGACTGATTATGACCAGTTTTGCTCAGTTATGGTTGACTGGCTGGTCTAGATCAGCTACACATAAATATAATTGGTTTTGACTGCTCTACACCAGTTATAAATAGCTATGGCCATCTTAGACTGGTAATGACCAGTTATGAGTGGCTTTGATCGGTCTAGATTGTTGATGATCAGCTTTGACCTATTATGTGTGGCTCTGGTTGGTCCAGTTAATTGACAACTGGTTATGATAATCTTTGACTGATCTAGACCAGTTATGACTTGCTTTCAAAGGCTATGAGTGTTTCTGAGAAATCTAGACCAGTTATGACTGGCTTTGACTAGTCTTGACTGGTTATGACCAGCTTAGACCAGTCTAGATCTGTTATGACTGGTTATGACCAGCCTTGACCGGCTCTGATTGATTTTGATTGGCCATGACTGGCTTTGACCCACCAACTGGCTTTGAGCAATCTTTGCCATTTATGAGCAGCTTTGGCTTGTCCTGAACTCATACTCTATGTATATTATATACTACTTAGGAAACACTTGATATGCCTTCTTCAATCAGTTTTCAAAGATTTTTAGTTAGAAACTAGGCAAAGATGAGCAGTTAATAGAAGGGAAAGGAGAGATTTTTCTGAACAATGTCCAGAGTCAACACCTTGAACTGAAATGTTGAAAAAAAAAAAAACAACACCTGCATCTGCATATCACAAACTATATGCCAGGGAGCATTCACATGCACTAAGCACCTTCTCACTAGCTTCCATATTTCTCTTCACCAATTAGTGATAGGAATAAGTGTAATGCACTTTCTTGCTTTTTTGAAGGGGTAGCTCTAAAGCATATTCTCTAATGCTTCCCTGAATTTTCCAATGGAATAGAGCCCCAGTTGCCTTTAATACTCATCTGTGCCTCTCTGTGCTCCTGAATTATTTTCTTCCTCTTGTTTGCCATTTATCTACTCCCTTCTGGTGTGTCCTGTTATCATTTCCAACTAAACTACCTGTTCTTTCTCATACTGATTCCAGAGTCTTGTTTTTGAGGCACCTTTAATGTAAGATAACCAGTTGCTAAATGATGCCATTGTCTCTCAAATCTAGCTTCTTCTAATTCCAGAGTCTATGGTTTGTCAATTCTTCATGCTGTTGTCTGTACATGGAAAATGTAGATAGCCTGGTAGAGTGTTTATGTATTTTTAGGCAAGTGGAATTTTCCCATAATTGTGACTTTAATTTTAAATTGGTTTCCATCAATTAACACTTTTTAAAAAATAAGGTGTTATTCATGGAAGCACACATGCGTTTATTAAAAACAATTGAATTTGACAATGTTCACAGGTAGGTTTTCTATTGCTGCTTCTTGCAGCAAGAGATGGGGAAGTTCTCTGTGACCTTCTGGAATATCTGCAGAGGTTATTGCTCAACAGGCATGATCTCCTATCTGAGAAACCTGACTGTGCAGAGGAAGATTGTGTAGGTCTCTTTGATAAGGTGGGCTGTGTGGAGTGATTGGTTTACCATATGGAGTAAACTACAATAGAAGCCACAAGAAAAAACCCAGGGAGTTTTGTAACTGGCCAACTATAATGTATTGTAAACCCTTTTCTCAGGTGGTTTGATTTGAGCTAAACTGGAGCCATTCCTGAGAAAGAGTTCAGTTTGAAAAAAAGAGCAGCTACAGGCCTAAAATTGAATGGATAAACACAGTTAGAAAAATTGCTAAGCACACTGTTATATAGAAATATTTTTCCTGAACCAAGGAAATCACTTAACCATGTGGGATTTTTAAGTTATTTTAAAATAATTACTTTTCAATAGTAAAAGTAATATAACTATGCTGAAAATTTTAGAAGAGTAGAGACAATATAATTCCTGATCCCATGAGTTTTACACACAAAGTAAAGTAAGTGTTACCATTAGCATTTAGGTGTATTTGTGGGACAATGTAAAATTTATATGAATGTAATTTATGTTATATTCTATGTGAGTTTTTCAATCCTTTTATTTTAATCATTTTAAATTGTTATTATTCATTTATTTGGATGCCCTAAAAACTTTCACTAATCCCAGCCCCTATAAGTGGACACACATCTCATAAATATAGCTTAATTATCAGAGGAAAGGCTAAGTAAACAATAACAAAAATGTCCTTTTCCTCTTGTGTGTGTGTGCGTTTTTTTAAGTCATTGTGTTCCTAATAACATAGGACACAAATTTGGGTTCACTCCATATATCATGGGTTAATGTTGTATAGTGTCTAAGACAGTCTGCAGTTCACAGTAAGGGTTAAGTAAATATGAACAACTCTTAGGTTCTCATCTCACCCATTTCAAGTTTTAAATACAATGAAAATTTAACTTAACGTGTAACACAGACATAATATGGAGCTGGCATAGAAACAAATACATTTAAAAGTATGATGATACGCCAAAAATAAAATAACTTGAGAGTGAAAGCATGAGAAATAAAGAGAATAATTACCCCTACTTTAAAAGGGAGGTTTAAAAAGAAAAGCTGTATTAGTCCATTTTCATGCTGCTGATAAAGACATGCCTGAGACTCGGCAATTTACAAAAGAAAGAGGTTTAACAGAATTACAGTTCCACAGGGCTAGGGAGGTCTCACAATCATGGTGGAAGGCAAGGGGGAGCAAGTCATTCCTTAAGTGGATGGCAACAGGCAAAGAGAGACAATTTGTGCAGGGGAACTCCTCTTCATAAAATCATCAGATCTTGTGAGACTTATTCACTATCATGAGAACAGCATGGGAAAGACTTGCCCCTATGATTCAATTACTTCCTACTGGGTCCCTCCCACAACACATGGGAATTCAAGATGAGATTTGGGTGTGGATACAGACCCAAACCATATCATTCTGCCCCGGCCCCTGCCAAATCTCAAGTCCTCACATTTCAAAAGCAATCATACCTTCCCAACCATCCCCAAAAGTCTTAACTCATTCCAGCATTAACTCAAAAGCCCACAGTCCAACGTCTCATCTGAGACAAATGCCTTCCACCTATGAGCCTGTAAAATCAAAAACAACTTAGTTACTTCCTAGATACAGTAGGAGTACATGCATTGGGTAAATACAACCATTCCAAATGGGAAAACCTGGCAAAACAAAGGGGCTACAATCCCCATGCAAGTCTGAAATCCAGTGGGGCAGTCAAATCTTTAAGTTCCAAAATGATCTCCTTTCATTTCATGTCTCACATCCAGGTCATGTTGATGCAAGAGGTGGGTTCCCACGGTCTTTGGAAACTCTGCCCTGTGGCTTTGCAGGGTACAGCCTCCCTCTTGGCTGCCTTTATGGGCTGGCATTGAATGTCTGCAGCTTTTCCAGTCGCAAGGTGCAAGCTGTCAGTGGATCTACCATTCTGGGTCTGGAGGATGGTAGCCCTCTTCTCACAACTCCACTAGGCAGTGCCCCAGTAGGGACTTTGTGTGGGACCGTAGGCCCCACATTTTCCTTCTGCACTGCCCTAGCGGTTCTCCATGAGGGCCCCACCTCTGCAGCAAACTTCTGCCTGGGCATCCAAGCATTTCCATACATCCTCTGAAATCTAGGCAAAGGTTCTCAAACCCCAATTCTCAACTTCTGTGCACTTGCAGGCTCAACACCACATGGAAGCTGCCAAGGATCGGGGCTTGCACCCTCTTAAGCCATGGCCTGAGCTCTACATTGGCCCCTTTCAGCCATGGCTGGAGCAGCTGCAATGCAGGGCACCAACTCCCTGGGCTGCACACAGCATGGGGACCCTGGGCCCAGCCCTCAAAACCACTTTTTCCTCCTAGGCCTCTGGGCCTATGATGGGAGAGGCTGATGTGAAAGTCTCTGACATGCCCTGGAGACATTTTCCCCATTGTCTTAGGGATTAACATTCAGCTCCGCGTTACTTATGCACATTTCTGCAGCTGGCTTGAATTTCTCCTCAGAAAATGGGATTTTCTTTTTTATCACATTGTAAGACTGCAAATTTTCCAAACTTTTGTGCTCTGCTTTTTGTCTAAAACTGAATGCCTTTAACTGCACCTAAGTCACTTCTTGAATGCTTTCCCGCTTACAAATTTCTTTCACCAGATACACTAAATCATCTCTCTGAAGTTCAAAGTTCCACAAATCTCTAGCACAGGGGCAAAATGCAGCCAATCTCTTTGCTACAACGTAACAAGAGTCACCTTTACTTCAGTTCCCAACACGTTCCTCATCTCCATCTGAGACCATATCAGTCTGAATTTCACTGTCCATATCATTATCAGAATATATTATATATATTATATACTCTCTCTAGATGTAGATATATATATTATATGCTCTCTCTCTATATATGTGTGTGTGTGTGTGTGTGTGTGTGTGTGTGTGTGTGTGTATGTGTGTATATATATATATATAAAGGGCCAGCATCTTCAGAGACTATTGTGGTAGTTCACATTGATGCCCTTTTAATTTATTCATGACTTATTTTCTATTTTACCTTTTATTTTTATTGGATTTTTAATACTAGCACATAGAATACATAATACTGTAGAATGAGGTTTATATTTTATTCTATATATTTTGTGGGCTGAAGTATCTTTCTTCTCAAATCTCAATAAGCTTCTTAGAAAACATGATGAAATCATGGAAAACTTACTGTTTCTGATATTGGTTGCTTCAGCAACCTCAATAATTTTCTGTAAAACGTCATGAGAGTTAAACATTTAAATGCTTCAAAATTAACACTGGTCTAGAACAAATTACAAATAAAATTCATCAGAACGTTCTTGTAAATTAAGTTTCTTATATTTTACTCTGGTTGTGTTTTTGTTGAGGCTTTTACAGATTAAACAAAAAAAATTAGTAAATATTCAAATTGGGAAAGGATCTTTTAGAGCATGTGCTGAATCCTCTACAGTTACCAATGACACCAGTGAGGCCCAGATTGAGCAAGAGACTGTCTTTCCAAAGGGTTCACAGCACATCTGGCCCTCAAATGTATGTCTTTCCATTCTTAACCATTAAATGTATGTCTTTCTATTCTTAACCCCTTCTAAAGTCCACTTTATCTGACTCTCTCTCAAAAATAATATATCAGGAAGAGGGGAATATTATTTTTGCAAATAATATTTTAAGCCTTCCTAGGGAATGTATACAGGCACAGAACCATGTACAAACATAAAGGGCTGACCTCCTAACTGTTGAAAACATCATATCTCAGTGATGTTTATTAATTATTAGTACATTTTGTAAATATGCTATCGTTCAGATGTCAACTTTTGATGTTCTTTCTCTCTGAGGATGTTTGAGAAGAAAATGAATTATTTAAATTTTTATGTATGTACCATGAGCTTTATTACTATCACACACAAAAAATATAACAAACATATTATTTAGTGTTATGATCCCGAAATTTCCTTCACATTTCCCCTTGGGGCAAGTGATTAATATTTCACTGTGTCTGGTATTTTATTCTTTACCCTGAAAACTGAGGTACATCTTTAAATGAAACCAGGTAAAACACTAGAGCTGTAAGTCAGTAAATGGGAGACAAACTCTCACCATGAAACACTAGGGGAAAATAATTACATCACATCAGCTGTGGAAGAAATCTCTTTTAGCCTCTGACTTTTTATGAAAACAAATGGCAGTGGTAAAAGACCAGGAATCGCCATTGTAAACCCATTTGAACAGGAGTAAAAAGAGTTGGTGCTTAACCTGAGCCAAGGCTTTTATTCCAGCCTGTCAACAGGACACACAGATGGCCCTGTGGGTTTCATGGTAGCTCAGATCAGAGAGAATCAGTGTCAAACCACACAGAAATGTGCAGATATCCTCAGGCTCACACACAAGCACTGGTATAGTAAAAAATAGTAGTGCCTTGGCACAGTTCAAGGATGAGACTATTAAGTTAGGCAATGACTAGCTTCCCCTTAGTTTTTTGTGTTTTGCGTTTTGCATTTTTAAAACCTAAATATTTGGAACTCCCCTATGCTCTACTTCGCCAAAAGTATGAATGACACCAAATTCCATCGTATTCACAGACATAACTCCTCACCATGACTCAGGAGACCTTTTGAGATTCTCTTCTGCCTTTTTTTTTTCTGTGCAACAGGTAGTGAAATTCTTTTTTATTTACCCTGCTACAGACAGTTTTATTTTTCTCAGCTTAAGATTTTTAAACATCTAGGCTTCATGTGAGTATGTGACACCATTTTTTTCTTAGAAGGCTTGGAAGAGTCTTTGGTTTGACAAAAAAATAAATGGTAGACATTGGCAGGAGGCAGGATGAAAGGGGGAAATAATTCCAATTGAGACTGAATCACATTTTTCAAATGTCTCAGAGAAGGGAACGGGATAAGCCATTAAAAAAGATCGCTTCATGTATGGAGAAATTTACCAGTAAAATATTACTATCCTTCCACTTAACAAATGAAACAAAAAAAAATAGGGCAATTGCATGTTGAGCAGTTAACTTCCCAGGCCCCCATATAGCCAGTGAGTGGGAAGCTACTATTCCTGCTCTGTCCTCTTAGCACTACATTTGCTAATGGCAAGGTCTGAATGAAATTTAAATGTTACATCTCTTCCATGACTCATAAAATGCCTAGTGTCTGGATAGGTTGATTTACTGTGTGTGGCCAGAAAAGAATCTACAGTATAATAGACTATAAAAAATGCAACTATTAAAAATGACCATATGTTCTCATTTTACAGGTGAGGAAATGGAAAAAGAGAGGAGAAATGACTGTCAATTAATCATTACTAGAATTTATTGAATTCAGCCCTGGTTATATCATTCTCCTTCTTAATATGACTTAATTGCTTCCCACTGAACTTAAAAAAAATTCCAAACCCCTCGCCATGACTTAGAGATACTTTTCTGCTTTTTCTTCTTCTGCGCAACAGGTAGTTGAGTTATCTTTTATTCACCCTGTTACAGAAAGTTTTATTTTTCTCAGTTTAAAATTTTTAAACATCTGTGCTTCATGACTAAACTTATTTTCCTCTATCCTTCCTTGCAAGCATAGTTCTAGACCAATACCTATTTATACTTTAGAGTTAATCTTGCATGCCTTTCCTAGGTTAAACAAAATTGCCTGCCTGTGTTATGTTATAACATCACTTGTACTTTTTTGCACTTGCCAAAGTTGAAATTAGTTAATTATATTTTTAAATGTACTTTTAACCGTATTCTCTTCTAGATTATAAACTTCATGAGGGTATGGATTACAACAATATATATTGAATGAATGAAAGTAGAATCAAGACTATCAGGACATCTCATCATATACACTGCCGGTGGAGGTGTAAATTAGTTCAGCCATTGTGGGAAGCAGTGTGGCAGTTCTTCAAAGAACTAAAAACAGAATTGCCATTTGACTCAGAAATCCCATTGTTGGGTATATATCCAAAGGAATCTACCATAAAGATACATGCACATGTACATTCATTGCAGTGCTATTCAATAGCAAAGACACGGAGTCAACCTAAATGCCCATCAATGGTTGACCTGATAAAGAAAATGTAGTACATATACACCAGGAAATACTATGCAGCCATAAAAAAGTATTAGATTATGTCCTCTGCAGCAACATGAATGGAGCTGAAGGCCATTACTCTCAGCAAACTAATGCAGGAACAGAAAACCAAGCACCCCATGTTCTCATTTACAAGTGAGAGATGAACAATAAGAACATATGGACACAAACAGGAGAACAATGGACACTAGGACCTACTTGATGGTGGAGGATGGGAGGTGGGAGAGGATCAGAAAAAAATACCTCTCAGGTACTGTGCTGAATACTTGGTTGATGAAGTAATATGTATACCATACCCCCGTGACATGAGTTTACCTACGTAACAAACTCAGGCGTGACCCCTTGAACTTTAAATAAAAGTAAAATAAAAAAACACACAAAACAAAAGACAATATGGATGAACCTAGTGGACATTATGCCAAGTGAAATAGACTAGGCACAGAAAGACAAATACACATGATCTCACTTATGTGTGGAATCTAACACAGTAGAAATCATAGATACAGACAGTAGAGTGGTAGTTATCAGCAGCTAGGAGGTGGGGAAAATGGGGAGATTTTGATCAAAGGGTACACAATTGCAGTTAGACAGGAGGAACACATTAGTATTTAAGGTAATGGATATGTTAATTAGCTTGATTCAATCATTACACACTGTATACATACATCGTAACATCACTCTGTACCCCATAATTACATATGATTACAATTTCTTAACAAAATGTTTGTAATTTCACATACTCAAAATATTAGACATGAGAAAGATCCAAAAGGCCAAGTCAATTTCTCACAGAATGCTTGAATTCTGTCTGCATGATGATTACTTCCTCAAATGGGAAACTTTTTATTTTTTAAGTCAGTATCATCTTTTACAGTGAAGACTTTTCTACAGCTACTTAACATTACTTTTCCACCTGTTTGGTTAATGTTGCAAATTTTGAGCACCTTAGTATGATCTGTGAGCCTAGAAATGCTACCAATTTTTTAAAATATTGGAATAATTATTTACATAAAAATATTTACTGGTAAATAAAATAAATGAGTATTTTGTTATTTATTTATTTTATTTTTGAGATGAGGTCTGGCTCTGTCACCCAGGCTGGTGTACAGCAGTGCAATTTCAGCTCCCCACAACCTCCACCTCCCAGACTCAAGCGATCCTTCCACCTCAGCCTCCTGAGTACCAGGGACCACAGGTGCACACCACCGTGCCCAGCTAACTTTTTGTATTTTTGGTACAGGCAGGGTTTTGCCATGTTGCTCAGGCTGGTTTTGAACTCCTGAGCTTAAGAGATCTACCTACCTCGGCCTCCCAAAGTGCTGGAATTACAGGCATGAGCCACTGTGCCTGGCTATTACATGTTATTTAAATAACAAACATTACGCTATATTACAATAGATTTATAATGATGTGTGAAATCCAGTGAAAATATGTGTAGAGATCTGTGGAACTGGTTAGTGTAAGAGCTAAACTTCATACCTCAGGAAGCTGGAGCCCAAAGTCACTTGTTACTTTACATTATGATTTCTAGTGAGACTAAATATCAATCTGAGTTCAACCAGACGAAACATTTTTCTTCTTCTATATCCTTGTCTCTCTTCCTTGAATTGGGTGAGAATAGTGAAAACTTCCAAGTCAAAGCTTGCTTTTCTCCTAATGAGAATGTCTATTTTATTCTTAGCATTTCAAAGGATCTCTGTCTCCTGCTGACTACCAAATGGAATCACAATATGTTCCTCTCCACTCAAACTTTCCCTCACAGGACAGCATCCGTATGCTGGCAGGCCACTGTCATGGGAATCTATTTGTTGACACTTTTATTACATTCCAAGAACTATGTCAGTTACTATGAAACACCTATTTGAAACAATTTCATCTGCTGACGAGTTTCACTCTGCATGACTCTGACATCTCAGGTCTCAGACCAGAAGTATTTTTGATTCAATTTTTTTTAAATTTAGGATATTTAAATTTCAACTTTTTTTCTTTTAAATTCAAATATATGTGGCCAGGTGTGGTAGCTCATGCCTATAATACCAGCACTGTGAGAGGCTGAGGTGGGAGAATTGCTTGAGGCCAGCAATCAGAACCAGCCTGGGCAACCTATAGCAAGACCCTATCTTCATTTAAATTAATAATAATAATAATAAACAAAACAATTGTCAAAGATACGTGCCTTTGATTATTCTAGTCTCTATTTGCTACAATGGTCTTTCACTAGAGCAAACAACTCTTTTTCTTTTTTTTCTTTTTTTTTTAAGACAGGTTCTCCCTCTGTCACCCAGGCTGGAGTGCAGTGGCTCGATGTCACTGTAACCTCCACCTCCCGGGTTAAAGTGATTCTTCTGCCACAGCCTCCTGAGTAGCAGGGATTACAGGCACACCACCATGCAGGGCTAATTTTTTTTTTGTTTTTAGTAGAGACGGGGTTCCAGCATATTTGTCAGGCTGGTCTCAAACTCCCAACCTCATGATCCACCCTCCTCGGCCTCCCACGGTGCTGGGATTACAGGCATGAGCCACTGTACCTGGCAGCAAACAATTCTTCTTTGACTTTGAAACCTTCCACTTGAAATTCACTGTAGTGAATTCTTATAATTTTAGATTGCTACGATATCCTCTTCACCCCCCTCATCTTCTGGTTAAAGTTGCTCCCTTATCTGCTTAGCTTTGGTAGCTGCATCCATCTCATCAACATCCATTTTAAATATAAGTTCAACTTTCTCAGACCAGAAGCAGGGGTCAGTCACCCTTCACACTGTGGCTATATCTACACTTCCTCCCAGTTCCTCAGGGTGGTCAATCCAGATATCTGCCTAATACAACCTCCTCCTGGTTGTCACCTCCCTATGAAACAACTAGATATAACCTACTTGAATGGTCCCTCTTGGCCCACATGGACTGTGTAGATAGACATCTGTGACCACCTGTCTGTTAAAGTGTGAACATCTAGAACTCATGCCTGCTTGCTTTAAACCATCAATTAAACCTCCCCGCAGGAAACCTGTTTAGATAATGCCCTCGAAACAAATACGTGTGTGGCCTCCAAACATGCTGTGTAACCCCCAAGACCCGTAAGTCATAAAATTATTATTTTCATCTTGTGTTTCTCTGAATCATTGAAGAGGCATTCTCAATCTTAAAAATCCTCAATTAAAACACCCACTTCTGGGTCTCCATCCATCTGAGGTCTTTCAGAAGAAGGCTTATCTCCACTTAGAATGGTGTTCAGTATCTTCTCATAAGTTTCCACATACAACTTAAACGTTTTATTCTGAGCATAAAATAATACTGTAATACTAACCACGTCTCCTTGAAAAACAGAAGCACCTGATCCTTTAATGTAAGAAGACTGATACAAGCATAATCAATAAAATTGGAACCAATTGGAAGATTTTTCAGAGTTACTGTTGAATAAATTGCATTTCTTGTGTGTATATTTATGTGCATGTATGTATGTGGGGTTTTTTTTTTTTTTTTTTTCCTTTTTTGAGACGGAGTCTTGCTCTGTCGCCCAGGCTGGAGTGCAGTGGCTTGATCTCGGCTCACTGCAAGCTCTGCCTCCTGGGTTCATGACATTCTCCTGCCTCAGCCTTCCGAGTAGCTGGGACTACAGGCACCCACCACCATGCCCGGCTAATTTTTTTGTATTTTTAGTAGAGACTGGGTTTCACCGCGTTAGCCAGGATGGTCTCGATCTGACCTCGTGATCCGCCCGCCTCGGCCTCCCAAAGTGCTGAGATTACAGGCGTGAGCCACAGCACCCGGCCTCTGGGGGGCGTTTTTATGTGCATGTGTGTATGTGTGTTTTAATGATTTCCAAACCATGTGATCCTTTCTGAAAAAGGAAAAACAAAAGTTTTTAGCACATGTAATGCTTATTTATTCCCTTTAATCCTTTCAATAGCCAGCTTGAGTTAGAAGCAATAATAGTAACTGATAACGCGATTCAAGGGCAAATTTTTAGATGTGAGAATAAGTGTTTTCATTTTGAACAACGAAAAATTGTAATATATCTGAAATATGTAGTAGTTACTTATTTGGAGGAATATTCTTGAAATACAGTGTATCCTTAAGTATGTTTTATTTTACTTTTCTAATCAAAGATTAAGTAAATAGCCATTATGGGATTTAATAATTACTATGCAAGTCTTATTCATCCTGCAATAACTCAGAACAACCTCAAAGAAACAAACATACAATTTCCGATAATGGATATAGTGATCTTTCATTTCACCTTATTCTGTTTCTGAGCACACATAGTTATCTGCATATAACAGCTTCATATTCATTAATTCATTCACCTATATATTTGACTGCTTATTGCTTAGCAGATTCTGTTTTTATAGAGTTATACTTGCAAATAAATCAAAAATTTCTACTTGTTAATCAATATTCTAGTGAGGGAGACAGATAATAACCAAATAAAGATTATTTTGGATGTTCTAAAGTGCTATAAAGAAAATAACAGAGGGAATCAATAGTAGGCAACAGAGGATGCCAGTTAGAAGGTGAAATTTGTGTGGGGGCCTGAATTACAAGAAGAAGCCATCCGATGAAGAGGGCTGAGAGTATTTTAGGTAGAGACAAATGTACCTCCAAGCGTTGAGGTGAAAAAGAGCATAGTCCAAGTTCTTAGAATACAAGGGAAGCTAGTGTGGCTATAGCTTAATGAGCATGAAAGGTTAGGCTCAACTGAGTGTAAGGCAAAGGGTTAGGTCCTGTAGGGATATTATATGCTTATTTACTTCTGTCCAATTCACTCCAAGTTCTCTGGATTCTTATTACCTATCGTGTGGACCTCAAAATGCAATACCTTTATACATTGAATCGAGCCATCAATATTCACTTGGAATAAGTCTTAGCACTAAACTGCCTAATATTGTCGGGGGCATATCAAAATGCATCATTTTTTATCAGGAGCATCTGTCAAGTGAAAATGTGCCAGGCACCATGCAGTTTTGAAAGCAGCATGAGGAAACAGACTGAGTCGAAAGTAAGAGCATCATTCTAATACTTTTCTTCTATTTAGTATCTTTGCTACATTGGCCAAGGTACCTACCTCTTCTTTGCCCATGTGTCCTGATCTGTAGCATGTGGATATTCATGGTGAATCTGAGCAAATAGATCATTGTTTGAATATATGAAGAACCCTAAAAAATGACACATAGAGACCTGAGAAGGCAGTATTGAATTAAAGAGATTGTTGAAAATGAAAAAGCCAACAAGGAAACAATATATAGGACAGAACTGGGAGAGCAGAAATAAGCTTAGAACATATATTCATACCCAAAGAACAATGAGAGTGGACATTTCTATGCCTTTAATGTGATAAAGTCTAAGAATGGCTGGTGATTAGCTGTGGCTTTGTTTGCTTGTTTAGTTTTGTTTATGAATAAGAAGAGTTCATCTTATGTTGTAGACTTGAATAGTGCCTGGCACATAATAAACACTCAATGAATAAATGTTAGACGAATGAACAAATGGATATACTGATAGATGTGTATATCCTCATAGATAGGTACCAAAAGCCTTAGTATTTGATGCAATCAAGTATTTCAGACCTCTCTGTGCTCAGGTATGCAGTAGAAACTAAGTGAGCAAGTTCCATCCTAAAATTCCAGGACTTGGAGGCTCTTCTGCATATCTATTTAGCAGGGTCTTTGGTGAAATCTAAAAATTATTTAAATAACTAGTGTAATTAGTGCCTGAGAACAGCTCAGAAAATAGTTATTTTTGATAACAGTTTTTGATAGTGGATCCCTAGGTCACCTGCTTCAAAACCATCTTGGCAATGCCTTCGAAAGCAATTCCTAGGGCTCTGCTTGTATCGGACCGATAAGAATCTCTTAAACTTGAGCCTAAAAATCTGTATTTATAAAAGGTTACTTACTTGATGAATTTTCATTCAAAATTTTGATAACCCCTGTTTCGGTGGCTTAAAATTTTTTTGTTTTCCATTTGAGTTGCATTTGTAGGGGATATAAAGTTAGTCAAGTTGTTGACTCCACTGGGAAGAAGAATTAGAAAAAATATGTACAAAATATACACAAAATAATTATTTGGATAAAATAAAATATGAGATGGGAAAAAAGCAGAGAAGCAATGCATGTTTAAAAATGTAGGCTAAGGATGACAGTAAATCTAGTCAACCATGTGATGTGGCTACTTCAAACACTAATTAATTTTCAGCTATAGTAATAGAAATTGCATACTCATTAGAACTAGGATAATGACAACCCTGGATTTGTCAGATGACCACAGGAAGACTGTGTTCACTTTTAAAAGGACATTAAATAAAACAAAATGGTGCTGGTTTGAAAATAATGTCCTAAGAGAAATAACCAAAGAAGTCGGAGATTTCATTTGGGAAAAAAAAATAAAACATAGACCAGTATGCAATTTACCTTTAAATTACTGGAAAGCTGATGTTACAGAGACTAGATTCTCTCAGGGGGCTGAGAGGGAAAAGAAGAGTCTATTGAAAGTGGCAGGGTGGTTATTTTGGCTCAATATAAAAATGTGTCTATTTCCTTGTACTATATTGTTAAGGGCTATACATAAGTTATAGAAATACTGTTTAAAATGTGGAAAGTTCTTACAGTTGTTCACTCTATAAGCATGTTCATATTTGCATGATCTTTTATAACCATTTCTTTAACAAGTATTTTAAAAATATTTGTAACATATCATTGAAAATCTAATTCAACATTTTATTCTGAAATTGTTATGTGTATTTGTATTGTCCTTTTGTTGACTGCACAAGAGCTCACTAATGCTGTATCAAAATAAGTCATTTGTTCCATTATTATGTATGTTCAAAGAACTCTACACAACAGAGGATAAAACATAAAATGAGATACCTCAAGATAACAGAATCATAGTGCTCAAGGAATATTTTGAGGTCATTTCTACAGACAAGCATGTAACGGTTCTTCAAAGTGTTCATGGAAAATGCATATTATAATAAAACTATGCATACATTTCAAAAATTTTTGCACCAAAATAAAGTTGTATAAACTTTTTGTAACACATCTGAACAGGGTCTAGTTTGAGGCACTAATAAGGATAAGATATTAGCTTGAAAAGAGCCTCTTTCACAGCAACATAAATTTTACTAAAATTGGAGAACAGGGCCAGGCACGGTGGCTCGCGCCTGTAATCCCAGCACTTTGGGAGGCCGAGGCGGGCAGATCACAAGGTCAGGAGATCAAGACCATCCTGGCTAACATGGTGGAACCCCATCTCTATTAAAAATACAAAAAAAAAAAAAAAATTAGCCAGTGTGGTGGTAGGCACCTGTATGTAGTCCCAGCTACTCGGGAGGCTGAGGCAGAAGAATGGCATGAACTCAGGAGGCAGAGTTTGCAGTGAGCCGAGATCACACCACTGCACTCAAACCTGGGCAACAGAGCGAGATTCCATCTCAAAAAAAAAATAATAATAAAATAAAATAAAAAATTGGAGAACAAATGTTACATTTGTGGGGAAGCTTGGGTGGAAAATGGTGAAATTACTGATGCTTCACAAAAGTTTATGGGGACAATTACCAAAAAAATCAGCAGTTTAAAATGGATAGCTCATTTTAAGAAGGATTAGATGACATTGAAGATGAAGCCTGCAGCAGCAGACCATCTACATCAATTTGGAAGACAATAATTCATCTTGTTCATGCCTTAATTGAAGAAGACTATTAACAGTACAAACAATGGCCAACATCATAGACATCTCAATTGTTTCAGCTTACACAAGTCTAACTAAAAAATTAGAGTTGAGCAACATTTTCATTGGATGGGTACCAAAACTCTTGTGCCCAGATCAGCTACAGATAAGAGCAGAGCTTTCAATAGAAATTTCAAACAAGTGGGATCAATATCCTGAAGCATTTCCTGGAAGAATTAGAACAGGAGATAAACCATGGCTTTACTAGTACCACCCTGAAGTCAAAGCATGATCAAAGCAATGAGTATCAAGAGACGGAAGTGGTTCAGTCAAAGCAAAAGTGGACTGGTCAACAGCAAAGGTCATGGCAATGGCTTTGGGGGAGGCTCAAGGCATTTTGCTTGATGACTTTCTGGAGGGCCAAATAATGATAACATCTGCTTATAATGGGAGTGTTTTGAGAAATGTAGCCAAAAATTTACCAGAAAAAAATTGCCCAGGAAAGCTCCATCAGAGAGTCCTTCACTACCACAACAATGCTCCTGTTCATCCCTTTCATCAAACAAGGGTGATTTTTTTACAGTTTTGATGAAAAATCATTAGGCATCCATCTTACAATTTCGATTTGGCTCTTTCTGACTACTTTTTGCTTCCTAAGCTTAAAAAGTCTTTAAAAGCATCTGTTCTTTTTTGACTTTTTGATAATTGCCAGTCTGACTGCTGCAAGACAGTATCTCATTGTGGTTTTCATTTGCATTTCTCTAATGATTAGTGATGTTGAGCAATTTTTTCATGTTTCATGGCCAGTAGTGTGTCTCTTTTAGGAAAGTGTCCATTCCTGCCTTTTGTCAATTATTAATTAGATTGTTTTTTGTTTGTTAATTTGTTTCAGTTTCTTATAGATTCTGGATATCAGACTTTTGTTGGATGCATAGTGTGCAAATATTTTCTCCCCTTTCTTTAGACTGTCTCTTTACTGTGTTGATTATTTATTTTGTTGTGCAGAAGCTCTTTAGTTTAATTAGGTCCTACTTGTCAATTTTTGTTTTGTTGCAATTGTTTTTGGGAACTTAAGAATAAATTATTTGCCAAAGCTGATGATGAGGAGGTTATTTCCTAGGTTTTCTTCTAGGATTCTTATACTTTGAGGTCTTACATTTAAATTTTTGATTATTTTGGAGCTAATTTTTGTATATGGTGAAAAGTAGGGTCCAGTTTCAATATTCTACATCTGGCTAGCCAGTTATCCCAGCACTATTTAAAAAATCAAAAAATAATGGATGATGGTAAGCCTGTGGACAACAGGGAACACTTATACACTATTGGTAGGAGTGCAAATTAGTTCAGCTACTGTGGAAATGGGTTTGGAGTTTTCTCAGAAAACTTAAAATAGCACTACCATTCAACCCAGCAATCCCATTACTGGGTATATACCCAAAGGAGAATAAATCATTCTACAAAAAACATACATGAAGTTGTATGTTCATTACAATGCTATTCACAATAGCAAAGACATGGTATTGACCTAGGTGCCGATCAATTGTGGATTGAATAAAGAATGTGTGGTACATGTATTTCACGGAATACTATGCGGCTACAAAAAAGAATGAAATCATGTGTTTTGCAGCAACATGGATGCAGTTGGAAGCCATTATCCTAAGCAAACTAATGCAGGAACAGAAAACCAAATACCACATTCTCACTTATAAATAGGAAGTAAACATTGAGTTCACATGCACATAAAGATGGGAACAATAGACCCTGGGGACTACTAGGAGGGGAGAGGGGAAAGAGGAATGGGGTGAAAAACTATTTATTGTGTACTATGCTCACTACCTTTGTGAAGGGACCAACTGTACCAGAAATGTCAGCATCACACAATATGCCCATGTAACAAACCTAATATATAACCCCTGAATCCAAAATAAAAGGTAAAATATTCTTTTAAAATGTAAAGATAACCCATTTTTTTCAGTTAATAATTTATAAAATACTTCATTGGTATGGTTAAACTCTCAGAATTCTCAGTTCTTTAAGGTTAAACTAAATGGCTGATGTTGTGGCTTACAACATGTTGTGTTGTGACCTAGATGGAGCTTATGTTGAGAAATAAAGTTTATACTTTTTGATTTTATAATTTATTTCCATTTTTTCATGAACTCTTTGAAGTCTCCTCAAATTTTACGAAGAATAGGTTTACAGTAATAAGGAGCGCTACCTTAGGAAACTTGATGTATTAGTCTTTCTCACACTGCTAATAAACACATACCTGAGACTGGGTAATTTATAAAGGAAAGAGGTTTAATTGACTCACAGTTCCACATGGCTGGGGAGGCCTCACAATCATGGCATAAGAGCAAGAAACATCTTACATTGCAACAGGCAAGGGAGAGCTTGTGCAGGGGAACTCCCCTTTATAAAACCATCAGATCCCATGAGACTTATTCACTATCATAAGAATAGCATGGGAAAAAACCCACCCCCATGATTCAATTACCTCCCAACTAGTCCCTCCCACGACATGTGGGAATTGTGGGAGCTACATTCAAGATGAGATTTGGGTGGGGACACAGCCAAACCATATCACTTGGTAAGAGAAGAACCACTTCTGCTTGCTAGATCAGTGCTCTTTTTCCACCACCACCACATCAGATGGAACCTGTTCTCTTGCTCTAGAAGGGTAGAAACCCAGTGATTACTTGCATAGTCATCACAGAGGGGAAATTACTAAAGGGAGGCCATTCAGCATAGCCATTAAAACCCTTTTTGACATGGAGATTATATGGCTCTGCATATTAAGGGCTAGTCCTGAAGGAGGAAAGATCATTATTTCCTAGAGCAACCTCAGAATATTCCCTAGAAGAAAGAGGCATGAACTAAAACAGGAAGACGATAGAGGGCTCTAAGCTATTAATTGTGCTGAGTTATATACACTGCTACGGAATTCAAAACTGTGCATGTTTATGAATTTGGCATAAAGGCATTATAATTAGGAAAATTAGTATCTAAATGTGTGATACGTATTAACTCATGGATGCCTTACAATAAAGTTGTAGCTACTTTCTGTGATTATTTTCATTTTATAGAGTTTTTTTAAACTCATATATGATCAGAATGGGCCATCAGGATACAACCTGAGCCTGATAAACGTGCTGTATATTTTCTAGTCTTCCATCCTTCTGTTCAACCATTTCAGGCAAACAAGTTTAATCTTAAAATTAAGCTTTCTGGAAAGACTTTGGAATGTAATCAAGGAATGTTTAAGGTATTTCCGTGGGGCAAAAACCAGGTGCCTTGGTAGGTGTGTCATTATACATGCCAGATAGATGTTTTTATATTCAACTGTCTTTTTTTTTTAATCTTATTTTCATAACAGCTCCTAAAATTGAAGCTAATTAAATACAGTATTTCTACTTTATCTGCAGAAGACATCCACTGCCAGATTTGTTCAGCTATGTAAAGCTGTCTATAATTTCTCACTTAAGAAGGTAATTTATTCACGACACTAATTGATAATGAAGTGATTATTAAAGCTACGTGGTGTGTCATTTCTTTCCGTTTCTGTGTCATTGTACACTAAGTTGGAATCTGTCTTTTCTGAATCTCTGCGCCAGGATAATTATATGGCCATATGTAAATTACCACATCTCATCTTTCTGCTTTTTGAATGAAAACCTGGAATGGAATTGCTATAAATCTATAACCATTTAATACACATCATAAAAGATTTTTTAGAATTTAATATGAAGTATAAGGTGAAAATTAATTTGAAAGAGCAACTTTAGGACATGTTATCAGAAATTAACTTTAATGATAAATTTGGAGGGTTCTAAACTTAAGTGAAAGCTGCAGGGTAATGCATTTATTCTCTTTGCTAACTTCTTATTAATGTACCTGTGACTTGTCCTTTATTTTATGACAAGTTACTTGAAGGGTTGATTTGAGTGAGTCATAGTCATAATTATTAAGCAGTATAAAAAGATAATAGATTTTGGAACTTCTTTTCTATTTTTTTAACATCTTAAAATACTATCATGAACTCTTGCACTATTGAATCTAAAATAGGATCTTTTAAGTGTATGACTTTAGGCATCAACCCAAACTCAAAAGTTAAAAAGTGAAACTCCATATTGATAAACTTAATTCATTTCTCATAATGTATGGATTTTTGTGCATATGTATAATGTAGAAATTTGGGCATATACATTCCATTCTTTCAGAATCAAAACATGATTTTGATTTTCAGGGATGATTATCACCCACTGTGATGCTAAAACAAAAAATATGTATTTCAAGTAATAGCTAAATACTGGCATTGCCTTTCTTTCCATTGTTCAGGCCAAAAATCTTATTATGATTTCTCTCTTTTCTTTGCAAAGCCATCTAATCAGTCAGAAAATCATGTGGATTCATACTTCAAACCATGTACAGAAGAGAATATCTACCCATAACCTTTAAGTCTGCATCCTCGTCTAATGCACTATAGCCTCCTATCTGAACTATTCAATAGCCTAATTGGTTTCTCTGGTTCTTCTCTTGCTATTCTACAATGTACTCTCCATTCAGCAGCCAGGATGAATCCCTTAAATGTGAATCCAATGTTTCTTACCTGCTCAAAACATTCCAGTGTCTTCTCAACACACTCAGAATAAAACTAAAATTCCCTACATGGCCGACTAGGTCAAGTATAATATATCCTCTAACTGTATCACTCTGACGGTATCACTTGAAACTCTCCTGCTCTCCTATTCAGCTCTAGCCATACTCATTGTATTTCTGCTTCTGGAAATACCTCATGTCTTTATCAGAGGCTTTGTACTCACTACTTGCTCTGCCTAGAATATTTCCCTCTTCAGATAGCTTTATATGCTCCCTCCATTCAATCATATAAACAGTGAAATGCCAGCTCCTCTAAAGGGCTCTTCCTCAGCAACCAATCTAAAATAGTCTCCTTAAATTGCTTACACTATTCTGTGTAGACCTTTCCCTCACTTCATCTTCATAGCGTTTACGGCTACATTAGAGATGTGTTAATGTTGTTCTCTCTCTCAAAAGTATAAGCTCAATTAAGTAGCTTCCCCATAAATCCCAAGGGAGCGCTTGCCCATAGTGATGACAATTTAGTGAACAGTTGAATAAGTTACTGAATAAACTGATACCATGTACCAATGTATAAAATGTATAAAAGTAGTAAGATGGATCATTTATCCCAGACCCACTAGACTTCCACATAATTGTGACTTCATTTGATTTTTTTCTTAGGCTTAATTTATTAAAGATTCTTGTGGACCAGGTGCGGTGGCTCAAACCTGTAATCCCAGCACTTTGGGAGGCCGAGGCGGGCGGATCACGAGGTCAGGAGATCGAGACCATCCTGGCTAACACGGTGAAACCCCGTCTGTACTAAAAATACTAAAAATTAGCCAGGCGTGGTGGCGGGCGCCTGTAGTCCCAGCTACTCGGGAGGCTGAGGCAGGAGAATGGCGTGAACCCGGGAGGCGGATGTTGCAGTGAGCCGAGATCATGCCACTGCACTCCAGCCTGGGCAACACAGCAAGACTCTGTCCCAAAAAAAAAAAAAAAAGAACCTTGTACACCAAATTTTCACATACATGCTTTAAAACTTCTTGAAAATACCCAACCCCTCCACCAAGTATAAATACAATTCCTCAAAGTGGAACTGGAATAATAAGAGTCTAGAGAACAGCTGTAATTGTAATTTGCTTATATAGCATAACAAAAATATTCAAAGAAATATTTTTAAGAGAAAATATTTAAAAACTGGAACAATTTCATGTTTATGTGTGAAGAATCCCAATTCTCAGGGTGTGTTCTTAAAAACTGGTATTCCCTATCTCCTTAAGTTATCATAGTAACAAGTGACAATATAAACCAAAAATCAGAGGATAAAGAATGGGCTCTAAGAATGAACAAACAGTACTACACTTACTTTCATATATAAAACATCATCGTCGTCATCATTATTGTCATTATAATCATCATGATCAATAATGATATAGCAAATATACAGACATTAAGCTGTTTATTTCTTTAGAGATATAAATCTCATTGATTCTTATATAATCTCCTGTAATCTCTAACTCAATTACCTCCTGGCAGGCCATCAATATTTTTTTCAGTGCATTCAGTGGTCATTTTCTTGGCTCCCAACCTTCGAATCTCAGACAGTTAATTATGCTTCTCATCTTGACTATTACTCTTCCTTTCATTCCTTGACACTTTAGTGTCTTGGGGCCTCTGCCTCTCACATATTGACCATTTTTTTCACTCTCTCCTTGTTACATTTATATGAGATTTCACTTCAGTGGGTAGCCAGTAGGGCGGGATTTTGTTTTCCCTGCAGAGTTAAATCCAGGCCTTGACCTCCATGATGGTTGAGTTGCTACCCACCAAGAGTCTGAGCAGTCAATCTCTCTTCTCTTCAGAATATCTGTTGTTACTTATATGGGCATCAGTCTCTGTAAATAATATACCTGTCACTATGCACAGTCATAGATGCCTTAAAACAAGGTCTAGAAGGGACTATGCAAAAATAAACATGAAGGTTGCATAAAATAGATTAATTTTCATTACCTTAATTTATATGTAAGCAAGAGACAAAGGATGAGAAGAGACTCAAGGAAACAAGTTATAAGAGAAAAAAATTAGGTAATTTTTGTTGCTCCAGGTGATATTTTAAATGTTTTACATTTTTTTTCTCATCTAATATCTGTTACAATGTTGGAGACTGAAATGAATATTTCCCATTTTCAGGTAAAGAATTGAGTTTTGCTGTGTGCAACTAAAAGCTACACATTATGAGTATATCCAAGACCTGTCAACAACAATTTCAAAATGCATATCTCTGAACAAATTTTTCCTGGAATGAAAGCATCAAGATTTTCCAAAGTCTATTTGAGCTTACACACCCCCTGCTTCTCTGTCCAAGTCTAATCCAATAGACTCATTTGATTTTGTATTTCAATTTGTTGCACCCACTAGGATATTCTATCCACATATCACAGGATGGGAGCAAAGGGAAGCTGGAATCTGTATTTTCCCATTTCCCTCCCTGAAATATTCTTTCATTGAGCCATACTAATTATGGTATAGACTTTTTAATACAGTTATTTCTCTTGGTTAGAATAATTCCTTCTTTGTTTTGAGCCTAGGGGCATAGAGTGGACACATAGCAAGCTCTCTGTTCTCACTAGTTTTGGGTTAATCACTAGAATATTATTTTTTATTTTGTTTTCTGTTTTTTCATCATAAATTAATTTTCTATTAGACATTTTTATTTTGAGATAATTGTAAATACACATGCAGTTTTAGGATATAGTACAAAGATTTGTGATGTTATCCAGGTTCACCCAACGATAACATCTTTCTAAAGTATAGTACAATATTATAACCAGGTTATTGGCAATGATACATTCGAGTCAAAGAACATTTCCATCACCACAAGAATTCCTCATGTTGTCTTTTTAAAGCCGCAACTACTTCCTTCCTGCCTCATGCCTTCATTAACCTCTGGCAATCAATACTATGTTCCCATGTGTATATTTTTGTGATTTAAGAATGTCATATAAATGGAATCTTATGGTACCTAATCTTTCAGGATTGACTTTTTGTATTCATCATAATTCTCTGGAGATTCATCCATGTTGTTATATGTATCAATAGCTTGTTTCTTTTTATTACCCAGTAGTAGTCTGTGGAATAAACCAGAGTTTGTTTAAATATTCACTTATTGCTAGGCATATGGGTTGCTTCCACAATTCTTTTTGTTCTAAAAATTATACAGTTTTATATTTTACATTAAATCTATAATCTATTTTGATTTAATATATATATTAGGTATGAGAGTTAGGTTGAGAATTGTGTATGTGTATGTGTGTGTCTAGCACCATTGGTTACAAAGACTGTTTTTTCATTCTATTGCTTTTGCAATCAAGTGGGCACTTGTGTGTGTGTCTATTTCTGGCTTCCACTGATACATACATTTATTATTCTTCCACGATAATCAAATGGTCTTGGTTACTGCTGCTATATAATAAGTCTGAAATTTAGTAGAATAATTTCTCCCTTTTTATGCCTTTTCATGCTTTTTTTAACCATTCTAGTTCCTTTGATCTTCTGTATAATTTTAGAATAATCCTGCCTATATAAACAAACAAATTTGCTGGTATTTTCAGAGAATTTGTATAAATCTACACATCAGTTTGGGAAGAATTGACATCTCTATTATGTTGACTTACAATCCATAAATATTGTACACCTTTGAATTTATTTAGACCTTTACTTATAACTTCTTTCGCCAAAGTTTTATGCTTTATTGTTTGAAGCATACAAGTCCTGAACATGTTTTGTTAAATTTATACCTATTTTTTGAAACAATGTGAATCGCACTATATTTTTTAATATGTGTTTCCATGTTCATTACTAGTATATATGAATGCAATTGATTTTTGCTTGTTTTCTTATACCCTGTGACCTTGCTGAGCCCATTTATTAGTTCAGGGAGTTTTATTTTTAAATTGGCTCTTACCGAGTGCATTTATTCGTTCTAAATTCTTGGAACTACCTATGTAGACAACTGTGTGATCTGTGATAGAGACAGATTTATTTCCTTATTTCATCTCTGTATCTTTTATTTCTTGCCTTATTGGCCTGTTTTTAGCTTTTAGCTCTGGGGCTGAATTAAAGCAGCAATAGCAAACATCCTTGCATTGTTTCTAATTTTAGTGGGAAAGCATTAAGAATTTCACCATTGAATATAATATTAGCTGTACCATTTAATAGATGTTCTTTATCAAGTTTTTAAATTATGAATCACATCTCTTTAATAGGGGACTGTTCAGAATATTTGTTTCATGTTGAGTGAATTGTGGTAGCTTATGATTTTTTGTTTGTCTTGTTTTGTTTGAGAAATTAGCCCATCTTATCCAAATTGTCAAGTTTACCTTTGTCATGCAACTCATAGCATTTTCCTTCTTTTAATGTCTGCAAAGTCTGTAATAATGTACTCTGTTTCATTCCCGATTATCTGTGTCTTCTTTTTAAATCACTCTTGTTAGAAATTTTTCAATTTTACAACCTTTTAAAGATCTAGCTGTTTGTTTCATTGATTTTTATCTATCATTTTTGCGTCCATTTTATTGTCTTTGTTCTTTATTAATTTCATTGTTTCTGGTTGTTTTGGTTTATTTCTTCTAGGTTCTTGATGTGGGAGTTTAGATTGTTTATTTAAAACTTTTCTTATTTGTAATGTATACATTTTGTACTACACATTTTCCTCTCATCACTGCTTTATCTGAGTTCCATACATTTTGATATATCACATTCATTTTTATTGTTTCATGTATTTAAAACATTTTTTGAGACTTCCTATTTGAGCCATAGATTATTTAGTACAGGTTAAACATCTCTAATGAAAATCTGAAATGTGAAATGCTCCCGAATCTGAAACTTTTTGACTGCCAACATGACACCAGGTTAATTGGGTCCCACTTGTCAATTTTTGTTTTTGTCGCAATTGCCTTTGGGGACTTAGTCATAAATTCTTTGCCAAAGCCAATGTCTAGAACAGTATTTACTAGGTTTTCTTCTGGGGTTTTTATTGTTATAGGTCTTATATGCAGTTCTTCAATTCATCTTGAGTTAATTTTTGTATATAGTGAAAGGAAGGGGTCCAGTTTCAATATTTTGCATATGGTTAGCCAGTTATTCCAGCACCATTTATTGAAAAGGGAGTTTTTATCCTATTGTTTGTGACTGTTGAAGATCAGGTGATTGTAGGTACATGGGTTTACTTCTGGGTTCTCTATCCTGTTCTATTGGTCTGTGTCTCTGTTTTTATAACAGTACCATGCTGTTTTGGTCACAGTAGCCTGGTATTAATTGTAGTATAGTTTGAAGTTGAGTGTTTTGATGCCCCCAGCCTTGTTCTTTAAGCTTAGGATTGCTTTGACAATTTGGGCTCTTTTTTGATTCCATATGAATGTTAGCATAGTTTTTTTCTAATTCTGTGTAAAATGACAATAGTAGTTTCATAGGAATAGCATTGAATCTGTAAATTGCTTTGGGCAGTATGACCATTTTAACAATACTGATTCCTATCCATGAGCATGGAATGTTTTTCCATTTGTTTGTGTCATCTCTGATTCCTTTCAACAGTTTCTTGTAATTCTCATTGTAGACATCTTTCACTTCCTTGGTAAACTATGTTCCTGGTATTTTATTCTTTTTGTAGCTTTTGAAAATAAGATTGCATTCTTGATTTGGCTCTGAGCTTGGACACCATTGGTGTATAGGAATGCTATTGATTTTTGTACCTTGATTTTGTATCTTGACACTTGACACAGAAAAATCAGCTACATTTATGTGCCTTTATTATCCATCATTTATAATATAATTGTCTTAAGTATTTTCTGTGCATACCTTTAAAACCACATCAAAAGTGCTGTAATATTTGGTTCAATCATCGCACATAATTTAGAAATTTTAAGGAAAAATAGTCTAATGCATTGCTGCATTGTCCATATTTTGGTTATCAAGATCTTACTTCTTTCCTGGTATTCAGAATTCACCTTTTGTCACTGATATAGTTTGGCTGTGTGCCCACCCAAATCTCACCTTGAATTGTAATAATCCCCATGTGTCAAGGGTAGGGCCAAGTGGAGATAATTGAATATGGGAGTGGCTTCCCCCATAATGTGCTCATAGTAGTGAATCAGTCTCACAAGGTCTGATGGTTTTATGAATGGGAGTTCCCTGCACAAGCGCTCTTGCCTGCCGCCATGTTAAGACTTGACTTTGCTCCTCATTTGCCTTCTGCCATGATTGTGAGGCCTCCCCAGTCATGTGGAACTGTGAGTTAATTAAAACTCTTTCCTTTATAAATTACTGTCTCAGGTATGTCTTTATTAGCAGTGTGACAACAGGCTAATACAGTCATTTTCTTCTCTTTATAAAACTGACCTTATCCATTGTTACAGAATAGACTTGCTGGTAATAAATTCTCCTGGTTTTGCTACATTTGAAAATGTCTTGTTTTCCCTCTTCATTCTTGAAGGATATTTGTACTGGATATGGGATTCTGGATTATAGTCATCTTTCAGCACTTGAAAATTATTGTGCCACTTTTATCTTGTGGCTTTATTATTTCTAGTAATAAATTCTCTGCCATTTAATTATTTTCCCCTATAAAGTGTTATTTCTCTCTCTCTCAAGATTTTTTTCTTTGTCTTTTGATTTTCAGAGATTGATTCTGATGTGCCTTGGTGTAAACTTGAGTTTATCGTAACTGGGATTTGCTCAGTTTTCTGAATCTATAGGTTTACGTCTTCTGCCAAATTTAGGAAGGTATCAGATATTATAATTTGGAGTACTTTTCAGCTCTTTCTCCTATCTAAAGACTCTTGTCTTCTTTCTCCCTTTCTAAATACTCTGTTGACACAAATGTTACATATTATTGTCTCACAGATCTTTAATACTCTAGTCTTTTTTGTTGTCTTTAGTCTATTGCTGAGATTGTTTAATTTCTTTGTTCTTCCAGTTTATTGATTCCTTCTTTTGCCCTCTCCATTCTTATGCTGCGCCCATTCACTATTTTGTTTTGGTTACCATATTAATCAGTTTAAAATTTCCTTTTTTTAATAATTTCTATTTCTTTGCCAAAACTTTTCATTTGTTTGCTGCAATTATCTTTTTTAAAAAAATTTCAGATACTTTCCTACTTGCTTTTTGAAGCATTTTGCTTTTAAGTATGTTACTTTAACATCTTTGTTAGGTAATTCTAACATTTCTATTACTTTGGTATTGGCATCTATTGACTTTCTTTCTCAAAGAAAGAGCCTTCTGATTCCTGGTATGAAGCGTGGTTTTTAATTGAAATCTGAATATTTGGGGTCTTATGAGATTCTGGACTTTATTTAAACTTTGTTTTAACTGGCTTCTCCTGACACAGCTCTAGCAAAGAAAGGGTGGTTGTCTCATTAGAATCAGGTGGGGTAGAATTCCAGGTTTCCCAGTCAGCCTCTGTTGACACTGTGGAGGCTGTTCCTCATTACTAATGGGTTGGGGTATGCAATCTGGATTCCCACTGATACTTTTTGACTGGAAAAGGTAAAAGTACTTTATTTGCTCCTACCCATACAATCTCTACTGACACCAATGGTAAGGTGGGAGAGTATTGCCTTGTTAGCACTGTGCAGTAGTGAAAGTTCTCAGGAACCTAGACTTTTATCCACGCCAAGCTGAAACAGGCACCTAACTCTGCTACGGAGGATAGTGTCAGAAAAGGCATGTAAGCAGCCAGGACTTTCATTCCCAACTGGTATTTAGGAAACCCACACCCATTCATCACTAGGCTTCCTCTGACATACCCGCATGGTGTGTGGGTATGGGTTTCAACATCAATCAGATGGGGATGAAAGTCTCTGCTGTCAACGTGGCTTTTCTGACGCCACTCCAGTAGTAGGGCTATGAAACCTCATTACAGCCTAACGAGACGGACATCTAGTTTCTCCGCTGGGCCTTTTCTGGTGTGAACGAGGGTGGGGCCACAGCTTTTCCTTTGGTGTTTGGCTAAAGTAGACCAGTATTATGTAAATATTGTTTTGCTAAGCTACTCTTTTCTTGGTCCTTTGGCTAGAAGAGCAGGCTTTTATTATAGTATTTTTTCTTTTGTGCTGAATGGCATTTCGGACTTGCTGGCTTCTTCTCCTCTAAGTGTGGGAATATATGAGGCAAAGAGAAAACTAAAGGAACTCCCCACTGTGCTGTTCCTTGAGTCCCAAGTTCTGTAGTTTGTGAGCCTTCTTCTTTTTGCCTTTTCGAGGCTTCTTATGCTTGTTTTAAGTGCAATGCCCAAGGTTATTAGTTCCCTTAGAGAAAAGAATAAGGAAATGTATGTCTAGTCTATCTTCTTAGAAGGGGAAGTCTCTGCCACACCTATTTAAATAAATAACTTTTTACAAACTGTTTTTCAATTACTCAGTCTGACTGTATCATCCATTTCTTGCTAGATTCCTAACTGATACACCTTACTTATTTAGATTGAAACTTTGCCTCTGCTAAAAATTTACTTTTGGGATAGGATACGTGCCAGATTTGTATTCCTATTCACGGATAAATACTTAGGACTATAAATAATTTAAAAGTCACAAAACATTAGCAATATTCCATATTTTAGATTTTTGTGTTTGATCTTTATCTGTGTAGCAATTTACAATAAAATCCCTAAAACTAACCAACCAAAAAAGGTCTGCGATTTTTAACTAGCTAATGTTAGGGAATCTTTGGCTTAAAAAAAAAAAAAAACACAAAAACAAAAACAAAACAAAACTACTCAGAATGCAAGTGGGGAAGAAGAATAGGGTGTACAGCAGTGTCACAGTGGCCCAGAACAAGAGAAGAAAGTACAGTGCAACCTGAGAATGTCCCCGCTTACAAACAATGATTTATTCTGTCTTACCATTTAAAGCACAACATGGCAATTTATTTCTCATCCTGGACTGTATATTCTTGAGAGTACAGACTGGTTCTCCGTACCTCCAGTGCTCATATTAGTCCCTCACAAAAAGAAGGTGACTGGTAAAGAGCTTTGAATGTATTCCCCATACACCTATATAGTAACTTATACTTAATACAATTCAAACATGCTTGATGAAAGAACGGAGATATCGTGTATTGTGTCTTGAAAGAAATGTCTTTAGAAGAAACTGTAGTTCCTTGCAAAAGACTGAATAGAGTCAATATAATAAATACTTTATCACAATTTTCAAGCGTACATTGACATTACCCAAGGATAATAAAGAAAACACAATAAAGCCATATAATTAAAGTAGCTCAAATAATGTCATCTTATGGAAGGATACACATTGTTTCTCTATCATTCTGTCATATTTTGAAGCTTAATTTTGGCTGGTCTCCAGAGGACCTTTTATTTCTTTGGCCAATGAGAGGCAATCTTACTTGCGTAATTTTTTTTTTTTTTTTTTGCATTATAAGATAGAGCTTTCTGAAATCATGTTTTTGAATTACAGTTAATAAAGGTCAGTCATGCGAGAATTTGATTGGTTGCATCTTACTTCATTAGGTATTATATGGTAATACAGGAGATGAAGAAAGCCCATCTTATTAAGTTTAGCAATTTGAAAACCAAAAATCATTTTGGGATAATAGCATGCAGAATTCTTCAAGCTATTGAAGTGTACAGAAGATGTTAAAATAAACCATGGTGCTCTAAATGGAGAATTCATCCTATGCAAGAAAGATGAATTTATGCTAATTGTTCATTTAGAGTGAATAAAATTGCCTTCTACTTTAGAAAGCACTGATCTCGTCAGGGATTTGTAAAGTTGGAGGCTGAAAAAAGTGACTCTATTTTTCAAGAGCAAAAATTAATAAGTAAAATAATGCTACAACATGCAAGAATCTGATACTGCTACAGATATAACCTAATAAATATCAGGAACCTATATTAAAATTTAGAATTTTAACTAAATACCAAAGTCACATTCATCAGTTGTTTTCATATAACAAGTCAAGTATTTTAGTTCCAATTCTTCTACATTTTTTTAATGTTGTGGATCATCAGTAAAAAAAAAAAAAAAAAATGGTCAGATTAAAAGCAGTACAGCCGTGGCTAAAATGAATTGAGTAGTGCCAAGAATGTAGGATTTCTGCCAAAAGATGAGAGCACACTGTGTCAGAATAGAGAAGCATTCTCCATTATTTCAGGCACTTGTACATTATTGTGCAGAAGGAATAACACTTTTTTTCCAGAAACAGGTAGGGGAAAAATATATATGTAAGTCACATCTGGGGAAGACAAAAAAAATCACAAGCCTTTATTTGCTAGACACCATCATGGAAATAAGGTGCATAACAACCACACATGTGAGGGGCTACTGCTTTACACCTGAAATAAATATGTACAGATGGGTTCAGTACCGTCCTCAACAAACTGACCAAATGGGTTCCCAATATCTTATTTACCATCATTTGCCATGCCTTAAGGAAAGTACTAAAAAATAATAAAAATATTTTATGCAAGAGATAGAAATTATTTAATCCACTCCCACATCCTTTTTACACGTGAGAAAACTGATATTCACGGTCAACAAGAAAACGTTTGTTATTGCAAAGATATTCTTTTATATACATATATACACACATATAATATATAATACATGTACATCATGCACACACACATGCATGCACATTTATTTATTTATATTTTATCCCAGGTCTTTTGAAAAAAGACTTAAGTGGCCCAGCGCGGTGGCTCACGCCTGTAATCCCAGCACTTTGGGAGGCCGAGGCGGGTGGATCCTCTGAGGTCAGGAGTTCGAGACCAGCCCGGCCAACATGGTGAAACCCTGCCTCTACTAAATACACAAAAATTAGCCAGGCGTGGTGGCAGGTGCCTGTAATCTCAGCTACGTGGGAGGCTGAGGCAGGAGAACTGCTTGAACCCGGCAGGCTGACATTGCAGTGAGCCAAGATCATACCACCGCACTCCAGCTTTGGGCAACAGAGCGAGACTCCAACTCAAAAAAGAAAAAAAGACTTAAACTATATATTTATTCTTGTGAACTTTTAGCAAGAAAGAAACAAATGAAAATTATACTGTTTGCCAAGCCTCACCAGCTCTTCGTTTACATTTCCAAAGGAAGAAAACTTGCTAAAATAGACTCACAGTGTGGGGTGGAAGATGATGGGAGAAATTCATCTCTACATTTCCCACCTCCTCACATTTCTGTGCTCGCCTATTTCCAAGTCACAAGTGAAGTGAAATGACATGGAAGGTTTTACATAAGATTACGCTTTTCAAAACATCTAATTTGAAGCCCCATTTATGGTGTTCATTCCATTTCAGGGCAACTAGTACTGTGGCATGTTTCCATATGTATGTAACTGATTTAGTTGTTCAGTGCTTTCCCATTGGCATTGTGAAGGTGTTAAATCTCACAAGTGAGGATATGAATGTACATTGTAATAATATCCAACTTCCAGCACCTACAAGCTATATTCCTGTGCCACAGTCCTGCAAATGGGATTCAGCTTTGGTCTGAATATTTAAAAACAAACAAACAAATAAACAAAAAAGTATTTAATTATTTTATAGGAAGGAAGGAGGGAAGAAAATAAAATAAAAACCAAAAACACCCAAATTGAACATTGTTTAAAATCATGTTTTAAAAATTAGAAAAAAAAAGTGAAAATACTTAGATCTCAGTGTTACCAAATGTTTTGAGATTCAAATATCAAATAGAATCTCTATAAATGGACTATACATTTAATTCATATATTCTACACATTTTGCTCTATTTTTTTTCTGTTCATGTAACTTGAGCATGGAGGATAATAGAGAAAAAAAATTCTATAACCTCAAACTTCATTAAGTCTTTTTGAATTATCTTTAAGAGAATCTAATGACTTAAATCTATCTCACAGAGCGATTAGTGTGAAGCAATAGTTCTCAAGTGTATTGATCACAGGGACCTCCCCAGGGGGACTTGGTAGAAATGCAAATTCCTACTCTTAAATTCTTACTCAGCACTATTGAATAAGTTCTAAGGTTGGGGCCCAGGAGTTTGTGATTTATCAAACCCTCTGGTTTTAGATAGAAGCTAAAGTTTCAGAATACGTCCAGAATATGTCCATTAGAACACTCATGGCCAGGTGCAGTGGCTCATGCCTGTAATCCCAGCACTTTGGGAGGCCAAGGTAGGAGGATCACAAGGTCAGGAGATCAAGATCATCCTGGCAAACATGGTGAAACTCCGTCTCTACTAAAAAATACAAAAATTAGCTGGGAGTGGTGGCACGTGCCTATAATCCCAGCTACTCCGGAGGCTGAGGCAGGAGAATCACTTGAATCAGGGAGTTGGAGATTGATGTGAGCCGAGATCTCACCACTGAACTTCCAGCCTGGTGACGGAGTGAGACTCCATCTCAAACAAACAAACAAACAAGCAAAAAAACACTCGTTCTATTTTTTAATCTATTGGGAAATTTCTTAAAATAGGGTGAATATATGCCAAAGTGAGGTTCTGTGTTTTTCTAAGCTCGAAATTATGTCCATTCCCTTCAGATTTCAAAGGTGAAACTTCAATAATTACAATAGAAGAGTAGAAATACCAAAAAGCTGTTCCATCATATATAATTGCCAACATTTTCTCTAACAGAAAGATAAAGGCAAATAGCTCGGTTGCTTAGGTAGAAATGTGTTGGTATTTGTATAGTGTGTTCTCGAGGTTTTCAAATTAACCCTTATGTTCTTATATTCCCATTTGATAGCTGAAATTGCAAGTCTTTATGCATATTGAGATAGAAAGACTAAGGGAAGAAGAAGTGAGAAGGCGGCTCTCCAGTTGAGACACGTTAATTGCAAGTAAACCTGAGAAGGGCTTCTGGCCAGCAAGGTCAGGAGCAAGCTTCTGTTACAGCCCGAGGGTTTTTTAAAGGGCCCAATGGAGAAGTGTGCTTCGAAGCAAGATTCTGTTAGGGAGGGGTTGGGAAAGTGCTGGCTGTTCTGTGAGGATTCTGTGAGGATTAGGGCCCTTATGCTCTGTTGAAGCTATGGGAAGGGCTGACATTTGCCGTTTTGGCCAGGTGGCCAAACAGAAATTTAAAGCTTAAGATGGTGGGGTGTTGTGAAGATGGTGGTACTCTTGTCCTATCATATTAAGTGGCTGATAATGGTTAAAAAGCAGATAGATGAAGAAAAGGTAGCCCTTAAATATGTTAGCAGTTATTCAGTTTGAGGAAATGAGAGCTGAGCTGAGCTGAGCCTTAGATATTTGAGACCATTTCCTTTTTACAGTAACAACTTTTGTGTGAATAATATATATGAGGACTGAATTCAGCATGAAGAAATAAGGTATTTGAAAATATTATTAGGCCAGGTGTGGTGGCTCACGCCTGTAATCCCAGCACTTTGGGAGGCTGAGGTGGCCAGATTACTTGAGGTCAGGAGCTCGAGACCAGCCTGGCCAACATGGTGAAATCTGTCTCTACTAAAAATACAAAAATTAGCTGGGCTTGATGGCAAGCGCCTGTAATCCCAGCTACACTGAAGGCTGAGGCAAGGGAATCATTTGAACCTAGGAGGAAGAGGTTGCAGTAGGCCGAGATTGTGCCTCTGCACTCCAGCCTTTGTGATTGTGTGATAGAGCAGGACTCCATCTCAAAAAAAAAAAAAAAAAAAAAGAAATTATTATTATTAAAAGCAACACTGGGGAATTGGCATCATCTAAGCAAATTCACTGAAACTGTTTCACAGGTACAACACAAGGAAAGAGTACCTTTTCTTCTTCATTTAATTTAATCCATTCTAAACTTATGCAAAATTATTAAGTTATTCAGGAAATGGAAGAAGAAAAGCTACTATATGTTTTCTAGTCTACCAATAATTGCAAGAAAGTGAAAACTGAATCACACAAGCAACTGTTCTGTTACCATATTAGTCTGAATTATTATTTTAATCGAAATTCAACTGGCAATTAGAGAACTACATTTTGTGAACTTGGTGAGTCACTTTACTTCTCTGAGTCTTGGTGTTCTGTTTAAAATACAAGGGAATAAAACTGGATCTGTAATTTCTATGTGTGATGTAGAGAACTCTCGATAATTATTGTGATTTTATTAGAAGCCACAGTGGGGAAGGAGTTAGGGGCCCAGATGGAGGGTCCCTACCCAAACCTTAACACATGTCAACAAGAGAATCTAATTTTAATGGTATACATTTCTATTTCTACTGTTATTTCTGTTTATAAAATTCTGTACTTTTCTGATGCTATTTTGTTTGTTAGAGAAGTTTTATTCAAATGGCGTCAGGCAAAGCAAGATTTACACTTGATATTTAGGATACTTGACGCATTTTGTTTCATGACTTGAAAACCAGAGTTTGTTGCTTCCTCCCAAACTGAAGGTTGAGAATAGTGTCCTGGGTTTATGTATAGACTCTCACAAAGTTGGTTTTCTATAGCAACTGATAGCAGAAATTAATGCAAATTTTTTACTTTTCCCCTAAAAGATAGACGTTTTAAAATTATAAATGCATGATGTATAATAAATTATTCCTGCTGACATGTCTTTTAAAATCAAAATATATCATTAAAATACACACAATTTTTGACGTATTATACATTTTCAAATACATAAAAAAGTTGAAATAAATTTATAGTGAATACATATATATCCACCAGCCAGATTCTACAATTACAATTTTACTATAACTTTTATTAACACCGTATTTATCAATTTATGAATTGCTTTATCTATCCATGAATCCATCTGTTTTGATTTTTTTGGACATATTTCAGTGTAAATTGTTACATTAGTACACTAAATACTTTAGGATTCACATCGTTACCCAGTGTAAGATATTTATTTACAGTATTTTTACTTTTTAGATAAATTTATGAAACTAAAAACTTAAGTGAATGTTTACTTAGTTTTGACAAATGCATACGTGGATATCAAATTATAGAATATTACTCAAGAAAATTATCTTAACACATGGCCTAAAGATTCAGCAACAGCCACCTTTCTGAATTTTTCCAACATAGATTTGTTTCTGTTTGATATAGAATTTTATATAAATAGAATCATACTTTATGTGCTTAATGTGTAAGTCACCGTTCAGTTACCACAATATTTTGAGATTCATCCATATCATTGTGTGTATCAGTAATATATTCCCTTGTATTGCTGATGGTTTTCTTTTTGTATGAATATAATGTGTTTTTTTAGTCAATTTTTTTATTGATGACTACTTGGGCAACTTTTCATTTAAGGCTAATATGCATAGAGCATTATACACCTTTTTATAATTCTTTATGTAAGCCAATGTTGGGGTTTTTTTTTTGCCTTCTCTTGGGTGAATATCTAGAAGAATGGCTCTTACATAGAGAAATGTGTGCTTAATATTGAAAAGAAATTTCCAGTCTTGCAAAGTGGTTGCATCATTGTATATTCCACCAACAATTTATGAGAGTTGTAGTCATACTATATTCCTGCCGACTTTGAGTAACACCCAGGCTTTTTAATTTTACCCATTTAAGTGGCTAAATAGTGCTATCTCATTATGATTTTAATTTGTATTTACCTGATAACAAATGCTATTATGCTTTTTAAAACATGCTTATTGGCCATTTGCATAACTGTTTTTGAAGTATCTGTTCAAATCTCTGCTCATTTATTATTCAATTGTCTTTATTATTGAATTGTAGTTCTTTCTTTAGATTGAATACCAGTCCTTTGTCTGTGTCTCCAAAAATATAGATTGTGAATATTTCTCACAACCTGTGACTTATCTATGTTCTTAATGTTATCTTTCAATGAACAGAAGTTTATTTTATGATGACACTTATTTTTTTTTCTTTTATGGTGATTACTTTCCGTGTCCTTTCAAAGAACTTTTGAGTACCCAAAATACATGGATACATTGGCCTATGTTTTATTCAAAATCTTTATTATTACAATTGTTATGCTGAAGTCTATCTTCTGTTTTAAATTAAGTTTATGTATTATGAGATTGAGGCTATTTTTTCCTGTGAACATCTATTTCATCCAGCATGATTTGTTGAAAGGCTCTATCTTTACCCACTGAATTACTTTGGTGCTCTTGGTGAAAATGTAAATAGTAATATAAAGTGACTCTTTGGGGAATGTATTTTTATTACATCTGAATTATTTATTGTTATGCTAATACTGTGGTTCTGAAATTACATTTTCTTCATATTAAATCTTGAAATTATATAATTTATCTAACTTTGCTCCTCCTAATTTTTTTTTTTAATTTTATGCCCTTAGTGCCTGCAAATACATTTTAAAATAAGCTTTTAAATTGATTTATAGAAAAGGGCTGCTGGTGTTATGGAAGAATTGACATATTGACAATATTGAGTTTTTTAATCCATGACTATGGTATATCTCTTTATTCACTTTGGTATTCATTTTCACTTATCATTTTGTTTTTTGAGTCTAAAGAGATTCATATATTTGTTAAATTTATTTCCAAATTATTTGTGATACTTTAGGTAGAAATGTGTACTTTTTATCTTATTTTCTAACTCCTGCCAGAATACAAAAATATAATAATTATATACATTAACTTGTAATTTAGGACTGTGATACATTTCATTGTGAGTTTTAAGATTTTGTGAATTTCTTAACCTGTTCTACATGAGTAATCATGTCAGTTGCAAATGGAGACGATATTACTTTTTCTTTTCACATCTTTATGACATTAAATTTATTCTCTTATTTTTCAATAATTAAGACCAACTTATACAATTCTGAATAGAAGTGGGGTAATAAGCATGCATTACTTTTTGAATTTGGCCAGAAAAGCATTGCATATTTCACTATTAAGTAACTTCAGTCACCTGCAGATTATTGTGGATGTCCTTGTATCAAATCAAGAAAGTTCACTTCAATCTTATATTTGCTCAGGGTTTTGCTTATTTCTTCATTAACAGGTGTTTTTTTTCCAACTTTTTTTATATATTTAAATAATTGTATTAGTCCATTTTCATGCTGCTGGTAAAGACATACCCGAGACTGGGAAGAAAAACAGATTTAACTGAACTTATAGTTCCACATGGCTGGGAAAGCCTCAGAATCATGGCGGGAGGCAAAAGACATTTCTTACATGGTGACAGCAAAAGAAAAAATGAGAGAAGCAAAACAGAAATGCCTGATAAACCCATCAGATCTCGTGAGACTTATTCACTATCACGAGAATGGCACGGGAAAGACCAGCACCCAAAATTCAATTACCTCCCCCTAGGTCCCTCCCACAACACGTGAGAATACTGGGAGACAGAATTCAAGTTGAGATTTGGGTGGGGACATAGCCAAACCATATCAAATATCATATACTTTTAGCTCACACATTTAAATTCTTGATTACTTTTGAAGTAATTTTTGCATAAAAATCACTTGACCAAAAATTGATCAGTGTAGGGTTGTATTTATGAATGTTCTGTTATAGAAACTTTGGATAATTATAATCCCCCCAACAATGTTGTGTGTTTTGTTCTGCTTATTTGTATTAATAGGCAATTAATTTGGTTGGATTGGAACTGCAAACCCTTTTGGACGTCATTTTAATATTAGGTCAGTTTCTTCATCCTTAGCTGTGCTGCTTGGAATCTACCTCACAAATGCAGGTTTCAGAGATCAGAATTTGTTCCTTGCCTCTGACTTGCTCTTTCCTGGGATTCCCTTCCCTCACTGTCAGTAGTTCAGTAGTTATGGTTACCCAGAACTCTGTTCTCTGTTTTTTTTTTTGTTGTTGTTGTTGTTCAGAACGGAAAGATACTTGGTGTTCTATTTTAGCCCCTCCATGAGGCACTGATTTTGACCTGTCCCCAGGTTAAATCTCATTTAAAAGAGGAAACGCCCTCCAATTATTTCCTGTTTTAGGTGTTCACTGCACTCCACGATGTGTCAGTAATGTTTAGCTCTCCAGTAGTTTGAGCTGTTTTTTCTATTTTCATTCAGAGTTCATAGTCTAAATGTAGGAATGTTGGTTTGGTAGGAGCTTACTTGGCCACTTCAGAGGTGCAGTTTTCACACACAAATTAAAGTTATTTTCTCAATGAAGAATCAGTGATTCTTAAACTCCTTAAACTACTCAAGCTTTTCCTTTTTAGATTGTATACGCCTTAAATGTCTTTAATCTTCTATTTTTAATTGATTCCATATTTAGGCTTCTTGATATTTTCCTGAACTGTGTCCTTATATGAACTTTCCTCCAAGTGATTCATTTATTCATACATTCCTTCATTCAGAAGTTCTGTGCTGAAGATAATGTCTTCTTTTAGAATAGGCCTTTTGAGTTCTTATTTAACTCTGTTCAAAAGTGTATCTGTGGATTTCCTGTTGAATTCAAACATCTGATAACCAAATTTTCTCTATAATAAGAGTAAATTAACAGTAAACCATCATAAAATAACGATTTCTGCATAAGAATTTCTATGGCTTTGGAGACAGAGAAAATGAAAGGGAGGGAGAGAGAGAAGAAGAGAGGGGGAGAAAAAGAGATTAGTTTCTTTGGATTTCAAACTTTAACCTATCTCTGGTGCCTGAATTATGATAACTTTTAATTTGCTCCACAATTTTGTTTTAAGTACCTAAATGTACTTAAAACTAATGCTTTATTTTATGTAGGCTTTGCAATCATAACCCCTGCTTCTCCAACCATCACCACTTTAGAAATATTAAATGTAAATTCTCCAAATTTGATAACTGTCTGACTTAATTGAAGATATTTAATGAGTCAACCCATAAGTGTGTTTTAAGAAATGCCTGAATTAGCTGGAAAGAGATGATGCTCACTGATGGGCAGTCTGTGAGTGCCCAGTGTAGGACCTGCTATCAGGTTGCTCTCTTGCCAGGAGACTACTATTATTCAAGGCAAAATCTGGAAAAATATGCCACCCTTTAAAATGATCTGAATTAGGGTTAAACTAACTATAACCTATAGCATTCAGATGAAAGCAGCAGCCTATGTTCTACAGAACAGAAAAGGGGAGATGTTTCTAGATGAAAAAAAGTAGAAATATTCCACTTTTTACCGGATGGAATACCATTGCAAAGACTATTGTAAATTGAAACAAAAGCAAACAAAATTAATGAAACAATAGACACAACCCTTGCTTTTTAAGTCTGAAAGTTTGAAATGGTAGGATAGACTAAGAGTATTCCATATTTGGAGATAAAAACCGATTCAGGTGAAAAAAAAAAAAGAAGAGAAACATTTAAGCAAAGTTCAGTTCCTCCAAAATTGGCTTTGGAACACATCAAGAAATTGAAACATAGTGTTGATTGCAAGGACTGAAGAAAGTAATCCAGACCACGGGAGAAATATTTCAATTAGCGGTGCATGCTAAGAAGTTCACAAAGTTATTTTATTAGATGTTGAAAACTGATACTAGAATGGTATTAGGTACACTATTTGCATTGTTCCTGTGTGTATGTGTGCGTATCTGTTCATGCACACATATGTAAACTGTTCAGGCTTATATTTAATCAATTATAGTTAGTGTCTGGGATATGACTTCAGTCTTTCTCAAAAAAAAAAAAATAGTGCTTGCTGATTTAGACAATCCCAAGTATATTTCATATAATGTTAATGCCATGTGTCACACATGTACATGTGCATGAACATGCACAGTGCTGCAGTAATTGATAATTATCTTTGAGAAATGATGCATATTTTATTAGCTTTTTAGAGATTTGCAATGTCCAAGGATATATGAAAAGTACTGAGAACTCTTGCATCATGCAAAGTTGTTGGGAGTTGTTTAACCTTATTTATTTAGCTTAATACTTCCTCCTTTCTATCTACATAATGTCTATTAATGAAGAAACAACCTCTTGGACGCTTCTTAGAAGCATAGATACAAAAAGATTTTAAAAGTTATGTCTAGATTTAATGTATCCCAGCTGACCATATCATTCAAGACTCTAGTGGCCAAAGATGATAAGCCAGGTAAATATTAGGTAAAGATTGGCTTGCAACTTCATAAACTCAAGTTGATGCATCATTTCTGACAATCTTAGAGGAGCTAAAAATGAATTTGAATATTCAAAGTAATCCCTCAGGAAAAAAAAATTGGTAATTCCCTTTATGGGGAAAAAAATCAATGGTTTCAAAAATCTTCTCCCTCTCTGCAAGTCCAATTCATGGACAAAGCTGTCCTTAATCTTTTTAGCACCACCATTCACATTTCCATCTCTACCTGCCTTGGCCAAATTTTCACACACCTCTCTAAAAGCCTAGTGTGTGTTGGCACTTGATTTCCATTACCCTATTCCTCATTTCCTAAATGTATTCTTTTCTCTTCTCTCCCTGAAAATACATATCAACTTGTTTCTGAAATTTTGTCTGTCACTGGCTGTTTGACCCATTTCCACTTGTGTACATATGCACTGAGTTAAACATATAAGAGTTTCTAGAGTCTTTTGCCTGGCAGAGGACAGGCAGAGAGGTGGAAGGAGGGTAGGGAGAGGTTGTGATCATTCAGCTATTTACCTCCTCATCAAAAAAGCTTCAAACATTTTTTAAAAATCATGTTCTGAATTATGACAGAATGCTAGTATGTTGTTCAATTTGTGTTAGAATTGTAAAGAAAAATTTGTTGTTTTAATTGTTTAAAAGGAGAAATCTAAAATCCAAATAATTATTGTTATATGTCTAATTGTGATAGACTCATCTTCAAAGTAAGGAACACATGCATGTTTCAGCCACATGAAACTCGTTAAGCTGCAACTACAGAGAACACAGATTGCATTGAATAACTTTAATCCAAGCAACCCTAAAGGGCTGGGTACTGAATATACATGTTTTTGACAAGTGTTATGCTGGTGATCAGAAGTTCCAAATTACAGGCCACTCTAATCTCTGATCAATTTGATTTTCAATCAATGGGTGAAAGTCAATAGTTAATGAGGCATGGTTTGCCTTAATTGGATATTGAGAATTTCATTTGAACTCTGCTATAATAAATCCATATTTCCCTAAGGGTGAAAATATATTTTCATTATACAGATGTTGTTATGTTTTTTAGCCTTCAGAAAGAAAGAATATTGCTTTCAATATTGGTGGAAGCTTGTGAATCTTTCATATTTGATCAGAAATACATGCAATGAATTATTTTCTACTTTATAAAGAACACATGGAGAATGCGTATATGTTTGCATGTGCACATATGTGCATGTGCATTATCATGTTTATTTTAAAATATCATTACACTGCCTTGTACCACCTGATTTCATGGGAGTGCACATTGGTGTAGATCTTTATAATCAGGCAGTGGCAAAGAGATGAACGTAATCCATATGATCAGAATTGGATTCATCTTTATCTTTTTCCTTTATTAACTCTCAGTGTCATTCTGTGATGTCCCATATAAAGAAATTTAAAAAAAAAAAGACCTTGAAACATAGTACTTCAAGAAAGTAACATTAACTGTGACACCATACATGAAGGCTCTATTCATTTTGGGAAATAATTTTAAAAATAATTTTCTTATTATGGTAACATAATAATTAAAGTGGCAAATAATATTATTTGGAATGATCCTTCTGGAGTACCTCACATTGTGTAACTTCCTTCCTAGGATCTATTGTGCTTCCACTCACCCTTATGTGCTGCTAGTGACTATCAAGATTGTAAAGGAGAAGAAAAATAATAAAGAAATTGTTAGTGCTGTTCTGGGTTTTGGGGGTTAAGGAGATACAAATCAGCAAGTTGTCCTAAAGTTAAGGTCATTCTTTGTTAGTGCCATAGTCTGTTCAGGCTGTTAGAACAAAAGTACCACAGACTGGGTGATCCTTACACAACAAACATTTTTGTTTTCTTTTTTCACACAGTCCTGGACACTGAGAAGTCTAAGATCAGGACATGTGCAGATTCAGTATCTGGTAAGGGCTTCCTTTGGGGTTGTAGACTGTCATCTTCTTGCTGGGTCCTCACATGATGGAAGAAGCCAGGAGGGGTCTCTGGAGCCTCATTTATAAGAACACTAATCCCATTAATGATTCATGAGGGATTTACCCTCATGACTTAATTTCCTCCTAAATGCCTAACCTCCAAATACCATTATATTGAAGGTTCGCATTTCAGTATATGAATCTGGGGCAGGGGGCACAATATTTAGTCTGTAATAGTCAGGAAAGAAAACCCTTCTATGCCTCTTATTAGACATGTAACCTCAGGCTACTTATGGAGCCTTTCTGTGTCTGGGACTTTTCACCTGTCAAATTAGGATAAGATGCAAACCTGTTATTTTTGGTGAGAATCAAAGGAAGACAAATACGTGAATATACTAGAAATACTACCTGAACATAGGAGGCACAATTATCATTGTTGTTGTTATTATTACTAATTCAGGGAGTTTTTTTGGTATTGCATATCCTATTCAGAGATTTGTATAAGTTAAATAAATCATCACCATACACCAAAAATTCCTGATGAAACGTGGGAGTGATCTTTGTGTGGATGTGAAAAAAAAATCTACTGTTCATGGACACTGACTGACCTCCAGAACTTATGCTCTTTCTTTGCACTCATAACCTTGGTGATATAAATAATTCAGTATAATCAATAAAATACATTAAATTTTGTATGTTAAAATAGCCCTTAATCCTTTTTAATCTTGAGCCATCCCTTGAATATATTTGTGTCTAACTTTATTTTACAATGGTATGTGTTGAAACATGCACATTTTATCATTTAAAATTCCACTAAATCTTGACCTTCATTACTCGCATAAAATTAACCTTTGAATAGCAAATTACAGAGACATCTGGAAGGATGAAATAGTAATACTTAGTAAAAAGTACGAATTACGTAGTATACAACATATTTTGGAAGAGCTAAAATTGCTAAAAGCTACATATTTAATTATGCATGACCCGAATACTTTTGGAACAAATTTAATGTGTTCAAATAAGCAGTGTTTCAAAGGGCACTTTGGAACAGAAATGTAAACCGACATTCCCTTTTGCTACTTATTTTCTTATTCAATAGAACTTTACTTCTGAAAAAGAACATGAAAAAGATCCACTTAGTAGGTCACTGTTATTAGAAAAAAATGCAAATGAACAATTAAACTTCACTGCACAAATCAAGCTGCCTACTCTCCTGGGCATTATTTAGTGCTTAGTTTAATATTTTCCCAACATTTTAAGAGTTTTTGCAATTAAATATTAATACTTTTCTCAAAAAGAAAGAGAGATTTATTATCCTAAAGAGATGGTAGAAGGGAGGGATAGTGATCTGCATCAGCAGTTAGAATGAGGAACTGAAGAGAATGGTTCATTAAGGAAAACATGCTGAGCCTCCTTTCTCTCATACACCAAAAAGTCACAGGCTTATGTTTAACTATGTGGTGGAATTAAATAAAAAGTCAATATAGTCTCCAAATGACTGAGTTGACTGGGCCAGGAATTCTCTAATCATAGTATCGAGCCATTACAAGGTTGTGGACACATTACAGCATTGAAATATTCTGTCTAGATTTACGAAAGAAACAAACAAACAAAACCCTACAGACTAGGCATCTTTGCGTTTCAACTTGCCAACTATATACAGATGTTCACATAAGAAGGCTACTGACTTCACTTCAATGCCTACTGTATTGGATTCCATGGTCCTCCCTGCATACATGCTCCTCCAAGACTGCAACAATGACTCCTGGGGCTGCTGAGATGAGTGTTGACAGTCGACAAATCTCAGCTAACTCCCTTTTTTTTTTTTTTGGCGGGGGGGATGCAACCCCAGTGGAATTAAGCTGCCTTGACAAAGTCATACCTTCTTTCTGACAGCATCCAGCATCAATTTACTGGTCTATGTGGGGTCTAAAGGCCTGGCACCCATAACCTGATTCAAGACATTTTTGGAAATCCATTTCAGCTCCAGAGGGCCCTGTAAAAAACTTCAGGAAAATGCTATGACTGCATTTCAGTTTACATTTCTCTTTGTCCAATCATGCTTTATTACTTCCTCAACCATGTTGATCCTGAAAACACTCCTCAATAAACTTATTGCATTAAAATATCCATCTAAGAGTCAACTTCTTGAAGAACTCAGTGTGTAATATTTACTATTAATATCACGTAACTCTGTGACTTTGAACACGAGGCTCTTATTTGCAACAGTTGTATAATTGTTCTCTGCCCATGGTGTCTGAATATACACAGCATGGCTCTCTTCATTGGAACTTGCTATGATTTCCTAAGGTCTCTAAGGTTAAGCTGCTTTGTATCTATAGTTTGCATCAACATAGGTTAGCCTACTCTGCAAAACAAAGAATCCTCAAATCTCTGTGGCTTAAGAGTGTAACATTTAATTGAACAATTAATCTTTTTATTTTTATTTTTTCAGAATAGAGATATGCTTTTCTGTCACTCTCCTCAAACTGTGTATTCAATTATCTAGGCTGACTCCATCTTGTAGTTAGTATTTTCTTTAATGTGGAGCTTCCAAGGTTACTGAGACAGAGGAGGAAAAGAGATGGAGAAGACAAGTTTTCTCTAAATAGTCTTTGTCCCAGTGTGACTTGAATTATTTCTGGTTGCATTGCATGAATCAGAGCTGGTTGCATGGCTCTAACCCAACTGCATGGGAAGCTGGAAAATACTCATGGATAACTGGCATGCTATAAGTAAGTATAAAATTCCCATCCAGTAGCTACAAAATTTCCCCAGCCACAGTTGCCCAAGTGAAATTTGGCTCTGCCAGTTCATCACATGTTGGGTGAGACATGCCAAACATAATCTCTAAATGGGTAAAATTGTTTGAGTTTTTTTCTTTTTCTATGATATGTGCAAATGATGAAAAAGTCACTTTATTTTACTTATAAAAATAAATATAATCAATTAAGTCTCTGAACTTCAGTATCTTCATCTGTCATATAAAATACAAGTCCTGTCAATCAGCTAGTATTTTGATAGGAAACTCTCCATAAATATTAATATTGATGATTTTAGTTAGACGTTGTACCCTTTTTATCTAGGGCATGACTTTGCTCTTGTTTATTATTTTTAATATTCCAACCTGGAAAAAAGATGACAGAGGGCAATCATTGACAAAACACCATAGAACGAGATTTAAAACGTGATTTGGAAAGAAATGACTTATATATGTATCAGGTTTCTGGCAATTTGCCTTTAATATGGAAAGATGTTGGCTTTAAGGAATGCCGCCTAAGTTTTCAAGGAAGCTCACTTGTTTGGGTGAGGAGGAACTTTCCAAGAAAAACAGTTTCTGATCTGTCCTAGAGATCAGGCTTTAAATATTGCCAGTCTTGGTTCCCATTCCCCACCCAAGCCAAAATCTTGCTTTGTCATTCATAAACAGTTTAACTTAGGTCAAGTTCCTTCATTTCTCAGGGCATCAATTGTCTTATTTGTGAATATTACATGAGACAATCACAGTTACTAGTACATAATGACCAGATATAGCCAGATTCCTGGATAACAACGTTCCCTCTGCCATATCCAGCCTTCTCTAATCTAAGCTCACTGAGTGCCCAACCTCAAAACTACAATTGCAACTCATGCATAGTAGTAGTATGTCTACTAATACTCAAACTCAAAGGCTTAGTGTGCTCCATACCCAAGGGTTAATATGGTTCTCTCCTATATTTGTAATGTAGTGGGATTAAGTAAATATTATTCATATCCTTATCAAATTGTTACCCAAGCCGTCTTTGGGGTCAAACTACCTTAGGTTCCCAAAAATTAACCATTTAATCCCCTAATGTGTTTTCCCTTTTTCTTTCCACAGTTGGAGCAACCCATAGGTTTTAATTTCTGGCAGATGCACTATTATTTCCCTTTCTACCTTCTAAGACTCCCTTATGTAACTAAAGTCTGTACTCTACCTTTTCCAAAAAGCTAACATCTATGTCATCTGTTTTCTTTATGGAAAATCAGAACCCTAACTGTGCCTAATTCCAAAACATTTAGCTATAGTCCTAGTCACAATCTTAGCTTGCAACCTGATCCATTAGGCATCTCTCAATTCTGGTAAGAAAGAGCCTCATTCTTAACTTCCAGACTTATCTGTTAATGCCCATTGGAGATATACCCTCATTGGGCATGCTTAAACACGGTTGATCAAAAAAGAAATTAGTCATTGTTTCCCCTATACTTTTTGTTTCTCATCTCAGAGCATAGCTCCACCATCTAGTAATTTACCCAATGCAGAGGCCTGTATGTCTTTTTTGAGCCTTTCCTTTCCCTTAGCCCACACATTCTCCACCATAAAACTGTTATTCTGACTTGCTGATTTCAAATTTTGTTTCTTCCCAGCCTAACTAGCAGTTAACTGTTATTATTCTGACTTGCTTATTTGAAATTGTTTCTTCCCAACCTACCTAGCAGTTAACTAGCAGATAACTGTAATCTGTCACCTTCATCCTATAACTACTGCAAATCTGAATAACTGATTATCTAGGCTCCCCTCACTCTCATCCATTGGACACAATACACCCAGCCAGAGTCTTAAAATTCTATGCCTGTTATTTCTTCTTCAGTGGCTTCCCTCTGTCCTTAGAAGAAAATTTAACCTTCTTAATATAACATACATTGTCTTCCATGGTCTTGAATTGGTTTACCTATCAAACCACTTAATGTTCTCTCTCACTGATTCTTCCCCAGCCACAATGTACTCATTTACTCCTAAAACATGCCCTGTTCTTGCTCACCTGAAAACTTTCACAAATATTCTCTTATTTGCCTCTTGCCCGACTTTTGGTTACTATTCTAGTGTCTGTCTACAATTTCCTTTTTCAAAATTTCTCTCCAAATGGGTAGGATACTTGGTTCTGCTATAAATTTCTAGGGTATTCTGTTATTTCATTTTGATAGCCTTTATTATATTTAAAAATTAATCCTCATTCAATCTTCTGCCTTTCCTGCTTGTCTACAAGTGGTACGATGGCAGACTTTACACTTGTCATGCTCACTACACGAACAGACATGAACACAGTATTTGGCATATGGTAGGTGCTTACTCAGTTACTGTTGAATTAGCAGATGCCACAAATACACACTATACATTCCCCCATGGAGACTGCTCACTTCTGTGGCAAGACATCAGAACTCCTGAACCACATAACACAAAGCAGTATTGCTTAAGTGTGAAAGAAATGAGCCTTCATGGCTCTATCGCTTACAAACTTTATGACCTTAGGCAAGCCATTTGACTTCCTTCTTCATCTGAAAAAAGTAGTTTTAAAAATTACTTCACTGGAGTTTTGTGAGCATTAGATTAAGATCATCTATGTAAAGAGATTACCCCAGTGCCTCACACAGAGTAAACAACTGTTTTATGTCAACAATTATTATTATTTTGGGATGAGGCTATAAGGTGCTATCTGTAGGGGTGTGATGGTTAACACTGAGTATCAATTTTATTGGATTGAAGGATGGAAAGTATTGTTCCTAGTTGTGTCTGCGAGGGCATTGCCAAAGGAAATTAACGTTTGAGTCAGTGGACTGGGAGAGGCAGACCCACTCTCAATCTGGTTGGGCACCATCTAATCAGCTGCCAGTGCAGCCAGAATAAAGCAGGCAGGATAAGTTGAATAGAGATGTCCTGAGTCTTTCAGCTTTCATCTTTCTCCAGTGCTGGATGCTTCCTGCCCTCACACACTAGACTCCAAGTTCTTCAGCTTTTGGACTATGGACTTACACCAGTGATTTGCCAGGGACTCTCAGGCCTTTGGCTACAGATTGAAGGCTGTACTGTAGGCTTCCCTATTTTGAGGTTTTGGGACCCAGACTGGCTTCCTTGCTCCTCAGCTTGCAGACAGGCTATTGTGAGACTTCACCTTGTGATTGTGAGTCAATAGTCCTTAACAAACCCCCCTTAATATATACATCTATCCTATTAGTTCTGTCCCTCTAGAGAACCCTAATACAGGGGGTTGGGGGCAGGCGTAGCTGCTTCCATTTCATCCAAAAATAGTTGTAAAATCTTCAGTCCTTTCCCTTTTGTTTCCCATTGCCTTAATCATTTATGGGAATGATTCAATTACAGTTTCCAGTCAATGTACCTCATCTTAGTGCTTTTAAAATTCCATTCAAGTTAAGCTTATTTAAGCAGTGAGGGAGGAAGTGATAGTCTTCTTTGCTGTTGACAGAACCTGACATGTGGCATGCCTGATTCATCAACTACAGACAGCATTTAACTTATTTATGAGGTGCACAGTGCAAAATTTTCATTTTCAAGATTCTGCAGATTCTGAGATGGTGTTCAAGCTTTCTAGGGTTTTTCAAGGTCTAGGGCCATTCCAGAAAAAACAAAAAAATGTTATTTGTAGTAGTCACCAGGCTGCAAAATTTGAGCATGGTATCACTAGTGTTCTGTCCGTGGGTGGAATCATTACTCCAAAAAGGTGTTCCCAATACTTTAAAATGCATACAGTGATTTAAAGTGTGTATTTATTTGTGATGTTTCTCCCATTTTTCTTTTCATCATCTTAGTCCAAAATAAGATTAATTCTCTCCTAGATATCCACATCCTCTATCTAACTTGCCTCCCTGAATATCTATTTCTGGATCACATTTCACTTTCCCTATCAAATATCTATTCAACATGCAAATCCCTGTATTCCATTTCCATGTACAAAACCATTCAATGTCTTTCCACTGATCTTTAGACAAAACCTCAACATTTTAACATGGCTTAATTAATCCTCCCATTATCCATTGAGTACTCCTAGAACATCAGTTCTACCCACCCATACATCCCTTTTTTTAGTTTTTGTAACATGCGTATGATCACTCACCTGCCTTGGAAGCTTTATACAATATCTTACCTTTAATATGCTTCTTTCCATTGCACCAACCACCTTTGCCTAGTTATCTCCTCATCTTTTGAACAACAGATAAAACATAGCTGTCTGAAGAGAACTTTCCTGAGGCCCCCGTCTGTATCAGACCTTTTTGTTATACACTCACAGAAAAACACTTTTACTTCACCATATTAATCTTAGTGACTATGCACTGATTTGTATACTTACTAATTAGAATATTAACTGCTAAGACTGCAGGGACCTGCTTTTCAGTGTATTCCTACATTCCACTTAGCATGTGACACACGGTCTAAAATAATTTTGGAAAGCACAATGAAACCTAACTTGAGATGTAGTCGGAATTTAGAGAAAATTAGTACAAACACGAATGCCTTCTACATCCATTTACGATACTAAGAGGATCCAGAGATTGAGTCAAGACCATTGAACCAAACTAAATAAGCCCAGAAATCCCACTTGTGACTCTGTCTGTAATAAGATGGTCTACGGTATGATCACAACCAAAACATATATAAATAATACGAGGGTCTGTCTATGGGAGACAAAATTTGTAACTCACAGATTGATGTTGCAATGGTGGTTTCAATGTTTCTACAAATCACCAACTGAGGTAAGAGCTGCATTCAGTGAACCAGTTCTACTTGATGCTGAAGAGAAGGAGGAGAAAGTATGGAAACAGGAATAATCCTCAAGAGATTTCCAAGGGATATCCGAGATCATAAATGTAATTCTCCACTGATTCATAGTGAGCTAACTTTATACCTGAATTAGGAAGTTACCTTAAGTCTAAATACATTAGAAGATGTAAATATCACATAATTCATATCTACTTTGGCTCAGGAAACATCATAGGCAATGAACATTCAGAAAAAAACACCACTGCCTGATGTGCACAAAACAGAGTGGCACTTGATGAAGCAAAGAGAGTATCTACAACATTTCAGACACTATATTGAGGATACATTATGAAATATATAGATAGGAAATATATATAATTAATACTTCTCACAGTATTAGCCTTCACTGCCCTCTTTTTAAAATTTAATTATGAGCAAAGAGGATCTTGGATAAATTATTTATAAAGCCTACACAACCCGTGCAATTGTAAAGGAAGTAGTCACACAAAGGTGAGACTAACACTCTGACTCCAAGGCTATAATGTTTCTACTCTACAACAGGCTAAACTGTAAGAGAAAAATGTATAAGAGGCAAAAATCTCAATCTCTCTCTATATACATATGTCTCTCTCTAGATTTTACTCCAGCTCTTGTTTTCTCATCTTGAGCATAGATGATATAAGCAGATATAAATATATCACTAAGCATCAACATAGACATAACCATGTCCGTATAGTGTTGGCTTATCATTGATTTTCTCTATTCTGATTTTCGTCTTTATAATTCAGTGAACACTGGAAGAGTTACCATTAAATAATTGTATTAAATCCCTTATTATATGCTAGATTCATAATTAGACATTTAATATGAAGGTCATCCATTTGTGGTACAATGTGATTCTGATGCTGTCTAATGTATGACATTTTCCAATGTCATTTCTATATGCTGAGGCTTGATAAAATATCAGACATGTATGTATAACTAGAAAGTACTAAAGTTGCGATTTGAGTAAAGAATGTAAAATGATACCATAATTTTTATTTTTAAAACACAATTTTGGCCGGGAGCGGTGGCTCACGCCTGTAATCCCAGCACTTTGGCAGGCCAAGGCGGGTGGATCACGAAGTCAGGAGATCGAGACCATCCTGGCTAAGAGGGTGAAACCCCGTCTCTACTAAAAGCATAAAAAATTAGTCAGGCGTGGTGGTGGGCACCTGTAGTCCCAGCTAGTCGGGAGGCTGAGGCAGGAGAATGGCGTGAACACGGGAGGTGGAGCTTGCGGTGAGCCAAGATCATGCCACTGCACTCCAGCCTGGGTGACAGAGTGAGACTCTGTCTCAAAAAAATAAAAACACACAATTTTCATGTTTTAGGCAGAGCCAGATTTAACCAGAATACAAAATTGAATGAGTGAAAGCAAACATCACAATTAGAGAATCCTATAGGAGCACATACAGTAAAATAAAATAAAGAAATTAATACTTAGACATTATCTGGTAACTATGTTTTCTTTGGTGTTGTCTATGGCAACTTAATTTATCATTTTTTAAAATTTTTTCAAAAATCTTTCAGGATCAATTTCTAATCTATTCTTCATTTTCTGTATGACTGGGATTGCATGTCATAGAGAATAATGGAGTAAATGGAAAAATTGGATGAATATTAGTTTCCGTATTGTTTTAAAATAATATATTAAAAATTATAAAATTGTTGGTATGTGCATCTGGTTGAGGAACATTAATTGATGACCCTATAAGGGATAAATTGATTATTGTTATAGAATAGAATAGAAAGTAGAACAAATACTGGATTTATTAAAATAATATAATTTCCCGAATGCTGGAGGTGAGAGTCCAGTCTTCTTTATGACAATCAAATAGACTTTGGCTGGAAGAGGGAGCTATTTTTGCGGATTACTTTTCAAGAGATATGTAATTAATTTAGAACATAATAAGATTAAAATCATAACAATTATAAATGAATTAGAAATCAAAATCCAAAGAATCTTCACCATGGAAAAAAGTTGGAAATTGAACATTTCTTCACCTTAGATATTTCTAAGCCCTAAAAAGTCTTCAACATCATATGATGTTAGAAATATCATTTAATTTTAGAAATACTATTAATCAGCAGAAACTGCATGCCAGATTTTGGCAAAGAAAAAACAAGGCTCTTATTTCCAGAGTTACTCAAGAACAGAACAAACTTCACAGAGTTTCCAAACGAAGAACCTAAGCTAGACTGAATTATCAATTGAAAGACATTAACAACAGAAAGGAAGCTTTGATTAATAGCTTGAACAAATGAATAGGTTAATAAATAAAAAATAGTCATTTATTTATATAAAAATAGTTTTTACAGAATATTGAGTATGACTCAATACTGTGCTTCCAACACTATAGGCATAGTACCTGATCCTGTTAATTTCACAATAAAGTGAGACAAAATACCCATCAACAAATCAGCACCAGTGGGATGTAAAATCTGCAGTCCAACTGAATATCTTTCTATCTATAAGAAAAATAACTTTCCAACATTTAGTAGCATCAGACCCAAATTCCCATTCGTATGAACAGAATTTTGATGTTATTAAGAGAAAATAGCACACCAATTACTTGGAATAATTAGCAAAAGAGAAGTTGAAATTGAGAACCGGAAAACTGAGTATACAGTGTAACAGATTTAGAGTAAACACATTTGCAATGTGGTTTGAGAAAAAAATCAAATGAACTTTGAAGAGGAAAAGCTAAAATATATGTAAACAATGTTAATGGCATGTGCTTATGAAAAGTTATCCAGGAATGAGATAAGTAAGGCTAGAATATTTGATTGCTGGAGAAAGGATAAAAAGAATCTCTTAATCTATAGTAAGAGTGGGTATCACATTTTCCTGTGTCTCTAGGGTCATGGCCAAGACCTGCTTAGTAAGAATCAGTGTTGTGAGTTATGAAATCAGTAAGAAATCAGCCATCTGGAAATAGGACTAGACCAGACCAAAAAAAAAAAAAAAAAAAAAACCTTGTAATCTGTATATTATGTGAAATAGACAGGAAAAAAAATACATATATATACACAATAGGATATTATATATACAATTTTATAATTAAGTTTATACTAATGAAGGGACTTTAAATGAAAATTGTCTGAAAGACTGATGATTTATGCACAAAAAAACTAGATTTTAGTAGCCCAAGTTTCTTATGTTCATTTAACATAAATATTAGATATAAAGATTTTCATAAGTAATCTTGTATCCTTGTAATATACACTTCCCATGTGATTTTAAAATTCTGACCAAAAATTATAAGTCCCAGATGGGGGCATTGTCCTATCTTATGTGTAACTGTACTGGAATATTTATTACATTGAATTTGGAAGTTTTATGTTGTTAACATCCACAGATTTCTGGCAAACCTACAGGGCACACTTTTTTAACATTTTGAGAACATCACATTCTCCTTCAATACGGAAACAAACATTTCAGCAAGCAACATCAAGACATATTACTTGTGTTTCAAAGAAACATAGTCCCAAAGCATTAATAAGTACTGACCTTGAACTTAAAAACTGTATCTCATGCTCAAGGTTGCCTTGAGGTCTATATGCACTATAATTTACTGAAGTAGTGTCTGATAGTAAGGAATCAATATTTGATATTCTTTTCTGTATGTTAAGAATGTTTTGCTGGATGTTGGCTAAAATCAAAACTGTTCTTGGTCAACTAAGCAGAGATCATTCCCAGACTTAGAGGCACATGGATGAAAGAAAGTAGTTGGGGCACACATATATCTACTTTAACACCCTGGTTTCAGCATTTGCTTTATCTTTTCTCAATCTCATTCCATCTACTGGTAAGATTCAGATAATATTTATTCCACTAAGGGGTGTGAGAACTTAGGCACAAGTTATGATACCTGGTGGGAAAATTCACTGTAGCTAGTGAATATTTGTTCTACCCTAAGGAGACACAGTATATAAAATAAAACATTCCTAAAAATATATATTAATTTCAGAAGTTTTTCAGAAATGTTCTCCAAGGTATACATATTCGCTGTACATTGATTTTATTTGTTTTACTCACTTTGATTGTAATCAGATAAACTACATAAACATACCCTAGTTCTACAAACCACCCACCATATAACTGAATATTGTCCCCAGATTTCAGTGCCTAAATTTGCATTTGGATTTATGAAAGTATTTATATCAAATGGTATTATTTTGTTAATGCACAAAAAGCTGAAGTAAACTTAATGCAAAGGTACAAACTTAATGCAAAGGTACAAAGGTACAAACTTAATGCAAAGGTACAAACTTAATACAAAGGTTAATGCAAAGGTACAAACTTAATGCAAAGGTACAAAGATACAATCATATGCAGTCAAGCCAGAACCAGAACAGAATGAACTCAACTGATGAAGTTTTCTCAACATTTCAAAAGAGACAATGTAAGGAAGAAATAAATCTTGATGTGACACCCATAATAATATATGCTATGCAATTCAAAGAAACTTTATTGTTAGCAGTTGGTGTTAGTTTTGCATTCTGAGTAATAATTTAATTCCAGTAAATTATAACCTTTTTTTTTTTTTACTTTGGGGTGCAATGGATGTGTGAGAAACTTTTTATTGTTTTAGTATTTTATGCATAATTTTATTTAGGCTAAAGCCTAAGATATTTAAAGTAGTTTATGTGAGTGTATATTTTAATCATATAGAAACAATTATAGATTAATTTATTTTTGCTCTTAGAAAGATTCCCAGTTTGAGAAATATTATTGTAGTAGGAAGAATAGTTACTGTTCTTAAAGTCAAAGGTCAAGAGTAAGTGCCAACCCCTCCAGTTTCTCTGCAAGCTTTGGCATTAGCTTAACCTCACTACCCTCAATTTGCACCCAGATGAAAGAGGGATAATAAAAATTCATCCTGCCTCCTTTATAAGGTGTTTGAGAGAATTAAATGAAAGACAAAATATTAGAGTGCCATGTAATCTGTAAAGTGTGGTATTAATGTAAGGGATTATTCATCATTATTAATAAACACTTCAACTCCCTATATCACATCATTGTGTAAGTTATCTTCACAGGAAAATGTCGAATGCCTTGGAATGTGAATCGACTAAGGAGTTCATTGCTGCCTTTCATGATTTGGAAGGTTTATCTTACAGGAAAACCCGCGTTTTCTGCCACAAAAAAATTTCTGCATTCTGGGACTTAGCAAAAAACTGCAATTTGAAGAGAAAGTGTTGGTTGATGTGTCTGCATGCAAAGAGTTTGATTATAGGCAAAAAGTTGGGCTCTGCTGTAGACCTTATAAGAATTATTTAATTTCTGTCTGAATTTCAGTTATAACACATCTTGGAAGAAGCTCATCTCTTTACCATTTCATGCAGAGCTAATGAAAGAATATCATTTGTATAATCCTTAATATAACTATAAGTGCTCTGCAGATAAACTAGAAAACACATTTATAATGTTAAGTTTAAAGCTAAATACAAACAGCTTCGATACAAAATAACACTATATATTTAATTTTTTATCTATTTGCTGACTTTTCTAAAGAACGTCTGGCAATTATTTAAAAACTACAACAGCACAAAATTTAATTACAGGCAGAAATAGAACATCAAGTTCAAGAAAAAAATGCAAATTTTTATCGTATATTATTTCGTAGTTGCTTCAAACATACAATTACCATTTCAGCAGCTGCATAGTATTCTGAACAGTGAATATATGATTGAAAGGTATATATCTTTAATCAATTTTATATGTTAAATAAGAACATATATGTCTTTTGTGTCTATCATCGATCAAAATATATAAAATATGTTTCAATCTTTCGTGTTTTAGACCTTCACAATGCTTTCCAAAAGGGTTTATATGTATATTAATTGTTCAAATAACATTAACTGAACATTATTTATCTACAGGCAATATTTCAAGAGCTCAAACTACTTACCCTGTCATCTGGAGGATATTTATTTACCTATTTTGATACCACTTTGTTTGTATTAAAAATTTATTTAAAAAGTCATCTCTTCCAAATTAAAGAAACAGTTAACATTTAAATATATTTCTGCTAGTTGATATGCATTGTTGTTCACTTTGCGGTGAGAATGAAAGTTGCTTATAAAAGAGTATAGACCATCTTCAAATTTTCAATAACATTGAACACAATGTTGGCATAATGTAGGTAGATTCTGAAGACAGAATTACTATATAAACAACAACTCATAAAAAATGAAGGTTGATTACTGGGAAAGATCATTTTAGAGAGTGTGTTCGAGTTTACATGAGAAGACAAGACATAAATTATTGCAAAGTTAAATAAAGGAAGAATTGGAGAGTAGCTCTAGAAACAGGCCACTTAGTCTGGGGCGCTGGTTCTTCATATGCACTCTCCATTTCATCTTCTATGCCTAGAGTTGCATCCTTAGATATCACCCAGGGCTCTATGTCTTTGTAGTACACAGAGAAGAGATGGGACCAATATTATTTTAATGTATTATCTTTTAATGTATTATCTTTTAATGTATTATCTACTTGTACATTATTCCATTAATTTTAAGGCATATTGAGTAGGAATTATCCCAATTTCATAGCTAATTTTGATGATGCTAAGAGAGGTCAAGCCATCCACAACTTCTCAAGAATGGTCAATGGATATGAACTTGCTGGTGTCTTAATTTAGCATCCATATTTCTGCTAATCTACCCATTTGCCTTCCATAAAGGCATGTATCCTGGAACTATGGGTACTGTCCAAATACTGATGATCTGGCTGCTGTTATATGAGAACTCATGACACCAACATTTCCCTGAACAATAATACTCCAGCCAGATTTAAATTTGGGCACTGTCTCTCTGAATGATGGAAGTTGGTCCAGTCTCCAAAATAAAATAATTTTTTTTAGATTTCCCTTGCGTTTGGTCCTGAATTTTTCCATGCTCTCTGTCTGTTCAAAGTATTGAAATCACAGATTACCTCAGTCCTTAGACTACCTGTCATAAAATTATCACTTGAAAGCCCTAACAATATGTGCAAAGCAAGCTCATGGAGCCATCAGTTTAACATGAAGGAAATAGAGAATGTATACAAGTTGGATTTTAGTGAAACTTCAATAATTGAGTAGGAATTGGACTGGAGGAAGGAAAGGTATTATGCACATAGGGAAACATCATTTCCAAATTAAACCTTTGAATTTGAAACCTGAACAATGTATTCAAGTAAAATTCTGTCCTCTTAGGCTGGCATTCATTTACAAAATGCCACAAAAAAGCCCTGTAATACTAAAATTAATATATGACCAGAACTTTACAAAACATATGTCCCTTTTTTGTGAGATTATTGAATCCTCGGTTGTTAGTCGATGTAGCTAGAAAAGTTTTAATTAGGACGACTTTACACATAGGAAAAATAACATCTCAATCATAATGTTAAATTTGCAAAGCTAGAATATCAGTTCTAGTTTGCGTCTGAAAACGCAAACTGAGAGTTCTATCTGCCCGAATAACATAGACTGTGTGTGTGTGCGTGTAACAAAAGTCACTATTCTATTTCCTAGTCTTATGAGTCCCTACATAATTATTTGTGTGTTCTTACTATTCTACCAGTGTAACGGCAAGATGACAAAAAAAATTGTCAAATACTACATTTCCCTCCACCCCAATTTTACACACATTGTAGACTCCAGTAACTATTCTGGAGAATACAAGGAAAACAAAAGTCCATAAATAAAATACATAAAATTATAAAAGAAACTCAATAATATAAATGACAAAGAAATTGACAAAAATAATTTAGATGGCATGTAATTCAGCTCCATATACCTTGATAACACATAAAAATAACATATGGGTGATTTTATGATTCGGGATTAAGCATGTTAAACTGAAGATTAATGTTATGAATTTAGTCTCTTTGTTAGAAGTGTCTGAGCACTAAGTGCAACAATTGAATCATTTTGCTTAAATGATCAAAGAAGGAAAATCTTATATATATTAATCTGAAAGAGAGAGAGAGAGAGAGAGAGAGTGTGTGTGTGTGTGTGTGTGTGTGTGTGTGTGTGTGTGTGTGTGTGTGTGTGTGTATAGAGGGGCAGGTAGTTGGTACATGCTCCTGGACAATAACTGTGACATGCCAGTGGTGAGGGTCCATGCAGATCACAATTTTTGCACCCCATAAATATTCAAGAGATGTTCGTGATATTTTGTGTTCATTGGGTGTGTTGAAACTACAACCTAAAGGAACATATTAATTTTGAGATAATGCGGTGATATAAATGTTTTCTACAGTGTCTTTATATGATTTGATTTGCTTTAATGTGATTTTTAATGGTGGTCTCCCACCCTTCAACAATAATTTTATAGCTTTGCCAGTGTAATGTTTCACTGTTTTTTCCAGCAGAATTATCAAATATGGATTTTCTCAGAATGCACAGATCCTTATGTGAAAGGTCATTGTGTTAATTTGTTGATTTGGCTGGCTTAAGTTATGTTTATTCTCTTCTGATGTTAGCAGCTCAATTCTCCTTTGGAGAATTGGTTCTCTTCTTGACTTGCTTAAGGTCTTTGTGAAAAAGGCAATCAAAATGCTTAGACTTTCCTTGGTCAAACTTATGCATGTGACTTATGACTAGAACATCTGATTCATTCTTCCAGAAATGTAAACCTTAAGCAGTGGCAGTAAGAACTACGTGTGTTGTAGCTGCTCCATCCCAGGTGGTCCCTAAGAAGGATGTCCCTGGTGCACTCACCTTAAATCCCCAACCTGCCCTAGCTCCTGACTGCTGTCCTTTCTCAGATCTGATTCTTCAGCTTTGCTTTGACTTCCTGAGCTTTCCCACAAACTTAGGTGAATTGTTTTCTTTTTATGTTTGTTTCTTTTATCTCCTTTCCTTTTCTTTAGTTTACTTTTCTTGTTCCTTTTGAATTAGCCACAGTCAGTTTCTGTTGCTAGCAACGAAAAAAAGAAAAAAAGAAAAAAGAAAAAACCACCACTAACAGCACAACGACAACAAATTAAAAACAAAACACAAAGAAAATGAAACAGCACTTTATGCATATAGCTAATCTGGTTGAGAAATCTTATAATTGGATTTTATATTTTTATACCACTCGCCCTCCTGTTCAATTTGAGTTCAGAGGCTTGACTCCACTATTGATCCCTCATATTTATTGTGCTAAGGGGTGGCCTTGTATTCTAAAAAGGCAAAACAAAACTTCCTTTTATGGAATCACATATCCATTCCTTTCTTTACATTTAAGTGACATCAGGTTATCACTTCTGACTTAGGACGGTCTCTAATGATGGGGTTCAAAACATATTAGGTTGGTTCAAAACATACTAGGTTGGTAATTGCAGTTAAAAGTAATGGCAAAACCGCAATTACTTGTGCACCAAACTAATACTACCCCCAAAATGTGACACCTTGACATTTGAGAAAGTAGCTGAAGCCAGCCAGATGGTCATTCTTTGACCTTTTTCCACGCGTGTCTCATGAAGCAGTCATGAAACCTAGGAGTGATTTTCTTACGTTCCTCTGAAGGAGATCATAAGACCCTCATGTGAATAGTGCCCTCCCTATACCCATAGGAAAAGACCGTTTTTGTGTCTGAAGACACAGGGACATAAAGAAGAATTTGAACAAACAAGCCTTGCCAAATTCCCCATCGTTACGTTATTACCGTTAAGTTTATTACCATTACGTTACACTATTTTATGCGATCATAGGACTACCTACTTTTTCACAAAACCAAATTTAAAAAAGATACACAGGTTTACCATTTCTCTGAGTATTCATTTCATGGCAAAGGTTGTTGTGCTATGTAAAACCTATACTAAATAAATGTGTATGCTTTTCTCTTGTTAATCTTTTGTCAGAGGGGCCTCAGCCATAAATCTAGGATGAATGAGAAATAATATGTTTGCTTCTCTATGCCAACCAGTGTCCCCTTTAATGGCACTACACCTTAAGGATATGACCACAACCTGAGAAAGTCTGAATCACGGCCGTGCGCGGTGGCTCACGCCTGTAATCCCAGCACTTTGGGAGGCCGAGGCAGGCGGATCACGAGATCAGGAGATACAGACCATCCTGGCTAACATGGTAAAACCCCGTCTCCACTAAAAACACAAAAAATTGGCCAGGCGTGGTGGCGGGCGCCTGTAGTCCCAGCTACTGGGGAGGCTGAGGCAGGAGAATGGCGAGAACCCGGGAGGTGGAGCTTGCAGTGAGCCGAGATTGTGCCACTGAACTCCAGCCTGGGAGACAGTAAGACTCCGTCTCAAAAAAAAAAAAAAAAAAAAAAAAAAGAAAGTCTGAATCACAACAAGCATTTTTCCCCCATTTTTTCCCCAGCCAACAGCATTAAAATATTTTACATAGACCTATAATAGAAAGACTATGGTCTATCTTAGGTCTCAATTGAGGGCCATGAAATATGTGCTTAAATAAGAAGCTTTATAATAAAGCCCAAGATTCAAAATTTAGATTTGTGTGAAGAGGGTTGGGTATATCTGAGTTCTATAAAATGTGATGAGTAGAAAGGAGTTAAGTTGATAAATGATTAGGATTATACCAAGATTATAACAAATAACTGCTATTTACTGTCATTTTATTATGCTGCTGTAATCTCATTCAGTTAGTGGTTATCCTGTCATCCATTCCCAGAATTTCAAGTGTGCATTTGACAGGTGAGTAAACCTAGCTTTTTATTATTTAATCCTCTTGCCGAGGAGCTCATCATTGCAGGTAGAGTTGACATTCAGAACAGTATGGCCCAGCTCTAGATCACACACTTCATCACCGGCTTAGACTGTCCTCTGGACAAGGTATTAAAGTGAGAATTAGGGAACACTAAGAGAGCCAACTTCTGGAAGTACTTGTCCATGTACGGGGAGGCAGGGGCTGCCTACAAAATACCAAGTTGTAAAGTTCATGGAGATATACGTGTGCATATTTGAAGGTGGAAGGATGAGATGGGGGTCAGAGAGATTTATGTTATAAATGTAAAAAAATTAAAAAACAAAAACAAAAACAGACAACATCTGAGTGGGAGATGGGAGTGGTGGGAAGAGAGCTAGAGAGGCACCAGGCTATGGTCAGTAAAGCAAGTGCTTATTTCCCTGAGTCATATAGGATTAGGTCAAATGAAGGAGATTTTAGTTTGGATCTGCCTTTTACCTGAACACAGTCTTGACATAGCTCCATTTATCCTCTTTCTTCTTTGGTAAAGATAGGACCGCCTTTGACAGTTTAAACATATTCATCCAATTACATGTTAAATTCCGAGAAACACTAAACCTCCTGTTGCGAAAACGCCCTGCAATACAGATTTGCAATCTTCTAGAACCATGATGTTTATCTAAATTGTCTGAGTTTCCTGACAGGATCGACAGACTAAAGAGAAGAGAATACTGTCAATTCTTTTGAGTATTTTAGCAGATTCTTAAAGAATTACACAAATCTTTAGCTTTTTTTTAATGCAACATGAACATTTACTTTCTGTTTTATTTAGAGACACTATTGCTTGATTTTACTGTGTTGAATACGCACAAATAGGTCAACAATTTACCCTTCCTCTTTCTAAGCAATTGTTATTCTCCTAGAAATATGGACCAAGTAATTAAGAGAAGCCAGTTGTGCTGTGAGGTGGAAATAACATCAAATTGACAGTCAGAAAAAGAGAATTCTCTTCCTGATTCCGCTATTAATCAGCTGAATAATCTCAAACCTGCCATAAACCTATCTGTGCCAAGTGCTTGTGTACAAAATGAGGAGGTTAGACTTTATAACAGATGATCTCTAAAATATTGTCTATATTAAATCAATGAACACATTATTTGAAAATAAATTTCATTTTGTTTGAATAAAATTTGAATAAATATACAGCTCTCAGTGCTCATATCTTTTTCATGTCTCACCAATGAAAATCATGAGATTATTTTTGTAAACATTTAAAATGTCAATTTTTTCCAAAGAGAAGTTATTTTAAACTGTAATAAACCACGTGTTCACTTTTCACAGAACTCTGTATCTTCTTTCTTAATAGCAGTGACATATTATGGACAATGTTATTAGAACTGCACATTTAGGCTGAAGAACGAGTCCCTTAAACCTGTCTTTCACATATGGATTTTAAAACCTAATATTTAGCAGACTTTGTTCAGTGATCTTAAATTTAGTATATCAGTTTATTGAATATGTGCAAACAGTCCTTTGGAAAACTCCCTAATAAGCAATAGCATTTTACTAAAGATTTCTTCAAGAAAATCTAACGTGTGTAATATTAAAATAATATTTATGCCTCTATGCACCATTTAATTTCCTCCACAAGCTTTGAGATATTGTCTTAGTTGGTAAAGTTATTAATGACTTTGAAAAGAGGAAGAAAGATCAATGGAAATGGGACAAATTAAATAATTTTATGTTATAGGGAAATCTGGGCAAGGGACACAATACCAACTAGTTAGCTCTGATGGAAATACACAAATTAGCACAGATATTAACGTATATTTTTAGGGAAGGTTTTCAACATTATGTATTTAAAGCAGTAAGCAAGGCTGGGTTTTTAAAAATTTTTTTTAGTCTTTAAATAAAGAAGTCATCATCTTAATTGCATTTTGTTTCATGCCTAAATTATAATATTCCTTTTATTGCAATGTAGTCATTTGTGTACATGTATGTTTCTTGTGTAGATTTCAGGTCTTAGTGTAAACCAAAAATAAAATGTTAAGCTCCCTGAACTGACTGAATGGACCTACTCTGGGCCAAGTAAAACCTGAAAAATTGAATTCCCAACCATGATGGGAAGGGAGGTGGACACACCTCACTATACCCTCTCCCTTTTAGGGCTTAGGCCCAAGTAACCTAAGAGAGTCTGTTTCATCATCTTATGATCTCTATACTAAGTCATGACTATGACATAGGGGTCATAAAATTGATAAAACAGACTCTTTGTAGCAATGAGTTTGGTACCAAATTCCAACCTAACTCTGGTATGGCATCACAGGAAAGCAAGCCAACCCTAAAGGAAATAAAAATATTTTACCCCAAAGCATATTTTCTTGACACATTTTGAAATAACCCTGCAAAGCCATCTTTTCTATGCTAAATTTGAATCTACAATCTTCTTCCCTTTCTAAGTCTTTTGTTGATCTAAGAGAGATTAAAGGAGAGTTTGACACTTTAAGGTCTGAAAAGAGACATTTACCATATTCTTTCTAAGGCTGCTACCTGGTGGTTTCATCTGCATAACAAGAACCTTGGCTCTTACAAACCCCCTTACCTTAATTCAAACATTTACCTTAACTCTTTAGACAAAGCTTAACTCTTTCAACCAATTGCCAATAAGAGAATCTTTGCCTTCATCTATGACCTGTAAGCCCCTTCTTCAAGATGTCCATCTTTTTCAAGTCAAACCAATGCATATCTTACATGTGTTGATTTATGTGTCTGCCTGTAACTTCTCTCACACTGAAATGTATTAGACATAACTGGACCCTGACTACCTCAGGTACACTTTCTCAGGACCTCTGGAGACTATTCCCTGGGTCATGGTCACTCATTGGCACAGAACAAACCTCTAAATATTTTACAGTTCGGCTTTCTTTGTTAACATTAGCCTTGAACCCTGGGCCTTGAAAAATGTCTCTTCATAAGTAGCTGTTTGAAAGCTCCTACTCAATTTTTTGCACTTACTTTAGAAGTCACTACCTCAAGGAAGACTTCTCTGATTTCCCCAGGGTAAGCTAAGCCCTCTTATACCTATAGCTCATACCTTTTATACTGGTAGTCACCGGTGCTTATATTCTATTTATTGCTTTTTTTTTTTCTTTTTTTTTTTTTTGAGGCAGAGTCTCACTCTGTTGCACAGGCTGGAGTGCAGTGGTGCGATCTTGGCTCAGTGCAACCTCTGCCTCCCAGGTTCAAGCGATTCTCATGGCTCAGCCTCCAGAGTAACTGGGATTACAGGCACATGCCACCGTGCCCAGCTAATTTTTGTATTTTTAGTAGCGAAGAGGTTTCACCATGTTGACAAGGCTGGTCCCAAACTCCCGACCTCAGGTAATCTGCCCACCTCAGCCTCCCAAATTGCTGGGATTACAGGCATAAGCCACCACACCCAGCCATTATTATTTTTAAATTACATATTTTTTATGGCTCTTTCCTCCTTTAGGCTTTAAGCTCTATGAAGACAGGGATTTTGTCTGGTGGGTTTTTTTAAAATTTTACTTTAAATTATGGAATACATGTGCAGAAAGTGCAGGTTACATAGGTGTACATGTGCCGTGGTGGTTTGCTGCACCTATCAACCTGTCATCTAGGTTTTAAGCCCTGCATGCATTAGGTATATGTTCTAATGCTCTCCCTCCCCTTTCCCCCAACCCTTCAACAGGACTCAATGTGTGATATTCTCCTCCCTGTGTCCATGTATTCTCACTGTTCAACTCCCACTTATGAGTGAGAACATGGGGCATTTGGTTTTCTTTTCCTGTGTTAGTTTGCTGAGAATGATGGTTTCCAGCTGCATCCATGTCCCTGCAAAGGACATGAACTCATCCTTTTTGATGGCTGCATAGTATTCCATGGTGTATATGTGCCACATTTTCTTTATTCTGGTGGGCTTTTAATTCAACCTCTAGAACTCGGCCCTGACTCTGACCCATAGTAGGTATACATGAGATCTTTCTTAAAAGAATATGAAACAATAAATAAATAAATCATACTGGAACCCGTGTAACATCTTCATATGTAGTAAATGTGGGTTAAAAACTACAGTATTGAATTTAGTCAGGTATGTTTATAAAACTTTCAGTTTTCTAAACACATCACTGATTCTATTCTGCACCCCCCACCACCCCCAACTTTTTGGAAGTGTTTGTGTCACAAGAGGTGCAAAGTTAGAGATAACCAGGTGCATACCTGTTTGTTTCTTGCCACAATGTCAGGTTCTTATTAATGCTATTCCAATCACAAAAGCCATGAGCAACATGGAATTTCCAAGAAGGCAAAATTCTCCTTGGTACTTCCCATTCACTCAGAAGTCAGAGCCACAGGAACATGCAAGACACTCCACAAGTCAGTCAATATTGCAAACCACACGTAACAGTATACTTAACTCATATATAAATATTATAAACATTCCACAACAAACAAAGTAACATTTAAAGTCAAGAGAAAAGGAGACAGGAGAAAGCATTAATGAACCAGTCCAGGGGAAGCTAAGAAGACAAAAGGAGTCCTGGTCTGGGCCAGGTGGTCCATTGGTCTTCAGGGAAGAGTGTTTGAGGTGGCAGAGCCTTTGGTGGCATATGCCACACTCTTACAAGTGTGATGTCAGTTAAGATGACCATTTTTAGCTGCTGAAGGCCTGCTCTTTTATAGTCATGGAGTCCTCTCAGAGAACTGGTGGTAAGAGTGTGCTTGTTTGTGGCCTTATCTGGTTGGATGCAATCTTTATTTTTTATTTGTTTATTATGCAGAAAGTCTTATTCTTATTGGCAAAATGCCCTATGAAATATAAAATGGAGTATTTTTCTAAGATGAGCTAGTTATGTCAAGGGTTCTCTATACAGTTTGTCTTTTTATTTGTAGGCCATTTGAGTGAGAAGGGCATTTCTATATAAGCAGATCCATTTTTTTCCTTTTTTGCTTTGTTTTTATACAATTGGAATAAAGGGCTTGCATTCCTCTTTAACACACAACACAGCAATGCAAACACACTGCTGCTAGAGTCGGATTTCTATTTAAGAATACAGTGCAATGCAGACCTGTGACAACAGTGCCTAAGAACAGATGAAACATCAACACTAGCATCTCATAAAGCCTAAAGAAAACACATTTTAACCTAAAGAAAACACATTTTGCTGTTTTCTCACTGAATGTTAAGCACAATTACTTTCTCAAATGAGAAAAGTTCACAGCTGTGATACATTTGTCTGTCTGTCTATCTATCTATCTATCTATCTATCTATCTATCTATCTATCATCTATGTATCTGCCACCTAAATCTTTAAGAAGAAAAGCGATTCTTCTATTTGAGGAAATTTAAAAGAAGAAAGTGAGGATTATCACTATAAATGATTATATTACGCCAAATGACAATGCAAAGCTTTGGTAAAGGTTTAAGTGTGTTAAATAAACCTTTATTTACGTGCTCTTTTAAAATATGCTCTCATCTAAGCCTGACAAACATTCTTTAAAAAGTGTTGCATAAATTGCAATGTGAACCCCAAGGTCATCTCACTAATATCCCTTTATCCAATATATCTTGTTTGAGAATTCTCTTGAAAGGATCGAAGCATGTCAGATAAATTAAATAAAAGGAACAGATGTAGATTAAGAGTGATGTACATTCTGAGCTTGAACTTTTAATTTCACTAAATATTATTTTCCATCTTCATGATCACATTATATTGAAATGTTGGAACTTCAATTTTCTCTACTATTTCATTTCATAAAGCCTTTGTCTCCTCTGAACTCCTAAGGAGATGTTAGCTTTAAATCACATTGACTTCACCCTTTGCAATTTACATATGTCGAAGAAATAAAAGCCTTTTCAAGAGTCACCATGGGGGCCTGAGAGGCCTCAAAGGAGTATTAAGACCTCGAGTCTAATGTGAGCTTCCTTGAACACAAAACACAAATCCTCCCTCTGGAATACTAATGGCTTTTGTGTACGGTTACACAATAGTTGAGGACTAGCCTGTGTATAAAACAGCCTTTGTGCTTGTGATTGAGAAATGCAACTCCAGCTCTGGGAGGAAAAAGGAGCTTTCCAGGGGTGGTTATTACATAGCCCAATTTACACAAGAACAATTAACAGAAACTTAGAAAGGCTGAAAAGCAGTACATACTGAAACTCTAATTCATGGGTTGTGCAGAACATGACTTGGGTTGAAACTCAGGTTTCTATTGTTAGAAGAAAAACTTTAGACAAATTAAACGTAATAGTTTAATTGAGCAAAGAATGATTTGTGAATCAGGCAGCCCCCAGAACCAGAATAGGTTCAGAACAACTCAGGAGCCGCTACATGGCTGAATAACACTTATGGATAGAAAAAGGAAAGTTACACACAGAAAAGGGAAGTGAGGAGCAGAAACGACTGGATTGGTTACGGCTTGGAGTTTGCCTTATTTGAATATGGTTTGAACAGTGGGACCTTGTGATTAGCCAAAAACTGGCTGCCGTGATTAGCTGAAAGTAAGTTACTTGTTACAAGAGTAGGTTACAATTTGAGGTGTGAGGATCACTCAGGAATTTGAGGTTGCAATGAACTATGACCTGCTCACTGCTCTGCAGCAGCCTGGGCAACAAAGGGGGAGACTATCTCTGGAAAAAAAAGAAAAAAAGAGGGGTAGGTTAAAATCTGTTTACACACCCAGTTAGGTTACAGTAAACTAGGTAAAGAGAAACCTTTAGGTTGAACTTAAAATATGTAAAGAGGCAAATTTAGGCTAAACTCAATTTAACACTATAAAGATTCATTTAAAAGGGTATTTTCGATATCTAAAATGTAGTGATGAGTTTCATCTTTGATAAATAACAGTGGATTTACTGGAAGTTATCAGCTTTCTCAAAGCTGCAGTTTTAGTTTATTTTCTGAGAACATATGCTTGGTTTTAAATATCAACAGGATTCATTGCCAGAGCTCAAAAAGTTCAGGGCATGCTGATTTCCTGAAATAACCTGTGTACTGCATTTATAATAGAACGTTCCTATATAATTCACACGTCATTAAACAGGCCAGGAAGGTTTTAAACATGACAGAGTGCCAAAATGTGTTACAAAATTCTTGGTGACGTTTTGGGTCTAGAAAAACCCAAAAGTTCATAAAAGCAACAATGAAGAATGCAAGCTGGAGCAAATCCTTGTTCTTAAATATGGCTGCACAATGTATCACTTCAAGAATTAAAAAATAAATATATAAATAAAAAAATAAATAAGAATATCTGGGACCTACTTTAGATAAAAATGAATTGGAGTCTCTGGGACTGCGTTGTTCCATACAGGAGCCACTAGCCCAGGACAATTGCTGAGCAGGTGAAGGTGAGAAGCCTGAATTAAGATGCACTGTAAGTGTAAAATTCACATTGGATTTCAAATATTTACTCTGAAACCAACCGATATACTGGCAGACTCAATATACTGACAAAGACTCAATATGCTGACAAAGACTTTGAACTATCTTTACACAGGCTCCTCTGAGCAATCTTTTCAACTAGGTCTTGTTCTTGAGCCCTCTCCTTAACCAATCTGCCAAGCCCAGTTTTAGTAAAAATCCTACTAATTTAATTTAGCAAGAATCTCTCCACCCTTGGTAGCTAATCACCCTTGATTTCTGATCAAGTTTCTCACCATCTACCCTTAATGTCTTTGGCCTGCCTTTAGAAAGAAACCTGTTGAACCAGTTTTGCAAGAATTCGTCTATACTTGACTTTGCCTCTTAAAAATTTTTTATCCACTGACCCCTCGATTCTGCTCATTGGCTGTAATTTGCCAGCTGTCTAGGTTGTATTCAGAGTTGAGCTCAATCACTTGTTTATTGTAATATTTTTGAATAATATCTATCTTTCTCTTTTTAACAAGTTTCCAGTGAAGAATTTCTCTTTAACAATATGAAAGAATATTTTTAAAATCAATATTTTTATATGGATTGCATGCTAAAATGATATTTGGAATACACTGGTTTAAATAAAATATATTATTAGTCACCTGTTTCTTTTTACTTTTTTCCTAAGGTAGCTACTAGAAAATTTAGTTAAATATGTGATCTGCATTATATTTTTATTAGATAGCCCTGCTCTGGGAGTGATACCTGGGCATCAGTAGAAGACATTCCAGGTGATTAAATGTGCAGCCTGGATGGTGACCTTGAATCTTTAATTAAACTAATGCTGGGAAAATAATTGCATATATTTTATACCAATGTTATAGATTTTACTATGTGATAAACGTGATGATATGAACTTTACCCTTAACTTATCATAGCAACATGATATGGTAAATATTTATTATCCCCATTTTATGCATAGTAAAACGAAGCATGGGAGACAAAGTGTCTTCTTGCCCTACGTCAGAGAGGTAGGGAAGAGTCAGTATTTGAAGTCAGCTAATTTGAATCAAGAGTTCACATTACCCATCACTCCTGACTATTAGAGATATTCTAGCAAAGGCTAAGTTGAGCTGATTTTGTACTTGAAATAGCAACATTAATGAAATGGATATGAATTACACTATATTTAATGCCTTCTATATATTTGCAGTTTTTAAAGCCAGCATATATATGTTTGACAATCCTCACAGGCATTTATATAGGTGCTATCATCCCCATTTTATCAATTAAAAGACAAATTCTCAGATCAATTAAACTTGCCCCAAAGTCAGGTCAGACTTCATCTCACATACGTCTCCTATAAAGGTCGGCTTGGTAGCCCTGTTTCCTTCTTGGCACTACAGTAAATTAACTCTTTCAAGAAGCTCCTGTGCTTTAAGTATAAAGCATATTTTCATCTGATTTAGATCATATTACTTATTGACAAAGAGTTTTTGAGCCAGCTAGTTCGGGGGTTAGTACTTGAATCTTTGCCATGGTATTGAGTCAAGTACGGCCTTGGGCAAAGAACATGGAACAAGGTGTTAGATTCGTCAAATGCAGATATCAATCTTAAGAGATTGGTTAAAATGCCATCTCAAATAGGATGCTTTCTTAATTCTTTTTTTTTTTTTTTTAAGAGACAGTCTCACTTTGTCACCCAGGCTGAAGTGCAGTGGCACAATAATAACTCACTGCAGCTAGACATCCTGGGCTCAAACGATCCTCCCCCATCAGCTTCCTAAGCAGCTGAGACTACAGCCACAAGCCACCATGCTCAGCTAGTTTTTATTTTTATTTTTTTGTAGAGACAAGGTCTCTGTGTCCTGTGTCATCCATGCTGGAGTGCAGTGGTGCCCTCGAACTCTGGGCTCAAATTAAAATCTAATTTTTTTGTAGAGATGGGGTCTTGCTTTGCTGTCCAGACTCATCTTGAACTCCTGGTTTCAAGTCATCCTCCTACCTTAGCTTTCCAAAGAGTTGGAATTACAGACATGAGCCACTGCATCCAGCCAGCTTTCTTAAATCCTTAGTAATATTTTTCATTTTTGTTTTCAAATATGGCTCTTCTGCTTTTGTTCTCAGCACTCTCTTTTGCTGTCCTTAATTCTAATGTCCATGCTATTTGTATATTAGCATCTCTAGACATCTCTTCTTCAGGCTAAATTATTTGACTGAACAATACAAGCATGAGCCTGTGTCCTAGAATTGAAGAAGCATAAGCTTTGGCATCAGAGGGCCATAATTTATTGACTTCCAAGTGACCTCAGCCACATAACTTCATCTGGGAAATAAAGAAATGTATATTACTTTTTCATTTGTATGAATTAAATGAGATTTCTATAAAAAATAATTGAGCATGGTGCTAAGGCCAGAGTAGGTAGTTAATAAAAATAGAAGATCCATTTGCCCTTTCCTTTCCCTCTGTCCCCATAAGAAAGGATACATACACTTCAACAGATTCACAAGCCACTCATATAATACACACATATACACACCCACACTTTAGCCAAGAATGTTGTGCTCTGGTACCAACATGGACCAATAATACCCACAAAGTTCCCAACAGGACAATTTCAACACTCATTATTGACCCTAAATCCCTCCTCCCTTACCATATGTTATCTCCACTCTTTACTCACAAGTGATGCATACTTTGAGTTTCTGTCCAAGAACATATCACCCCCACTTTTACTTGTGTGTTTTGCGTTGTCCTACCAGATATGCTCAAACCCTGACCCATAGTCCTATGGCAGATAATTTTTGGCCATGATCATCCCACCCAGGAGACAACTAGTTTCCTAAAGCCTGAATTCTGTGTATATCCTTTCTATTTTCATATAAATTCCCTCTGCGGCCATATTAGCCAATTTATGCCAAATTTTTCCTACTTTGTTTTTTAATGCGTAGATTCAATGCTAAGTCTTGTCTAGTAGATCAAATGGAATGGAACATTCTCTGGAAACTAGGATTTATAAGAGAGAGCTCATCAGCTTAGTAAATCAGAAAATATTCCCCAATCCCTTCCCTTGCAGCCTAAAGCCAGAACTACTTTTACTACCAACTTACCCTTTATGGAATGTGAGGTAGAGACTATTAATCGTCTATAAAAATCCACATCTTTCACAGAGAATTTTAGCTAGATCCATCAGCATTATTCCCCAGTCTCCTTTCTGAAATATAGTTTGACTTCTGCTGGTATCATCTGAGATCAGTGATGTGGCTGAAATTTTCTGGAGGTTCTCCTGTGGCCACAAGATCCAAGTTGACCTTAGTCACAGGTCTGGCTGTTGGTATTTGCAATTGTCAGAGCAACTTTCTCTGTTGCCTGTGTCCATATGGTCTCTCATTATTCAATAGGCCAGCCCAGGGATCTTCATACGATCATGGTGGTGATCTTTCACAGTGGGATTTGGTGTGCCAGTTTTAAACTTCTACTTTATGACAATAAGCATTAATTTTCCATGATGTGATTTTTCTTTCTTTCTCTTTCCTTCTTTATTTCTCTCTTTCCTTCCTTTTTCTTTTTTTTTTTTTTTTTGTTGAGACAGGGTCTTACTCTGTCACCCAGGCTGGAGTGCAGTGTGCAGTGGCACAATCACAGCTCACTGCAGCCTCAAACTCCTGGACTCAAGCCATTCTTCCATCTCATCCTCTTAAGTTGCTGAGACTGCAGTTGTGCACCACCCTGCCTGGCTAAGGTTTTTATTTTTTGTAGAGATGGGGTCTCGCTGTGTTGCCCAGGTTTGTCTTGAACTACTGGGCCCAAGGAATCTTCCTGCCTTGGTCTTCCAAATTGCTGTGATTACAGGCATGAACCACTGCACCATTTTCCCCGTGATTTCCTTCCTTTTCTCACCTGCTGGAAACAGGACATGGTGATGACTCTGCTTCAAACATGTGGATAATCCTATTGGAACTATGTGTGACTTATCAATAACTAAAAGGAGCCTGGGTCCTTGAATGATTGTGAGGATTGCAATTAAGCCACTGACCTGGCCTGTTCAACTGCCCAAATACATGAGAAAAACATATATAACGCCTTGTTCTTCAAGCTGCTGTTTTGAGGCTCACCCTACCCCGAAACAAACCAAGTGGAGAACAAATCCAGCAAGAAGCTTTATAGTAGCTAACACGAAGAGGAAGCATAGTAAGTTCAAGATTTTCACATTAACTGAACCCAAAACAAAATGTCAAATAGGCATATTCCAATTAATGGAATCAGAACACAAAACTTTTTCCTCCCAAATCCTCCCAAATTGAGGGGGATAACAAAATGAAAGAAAAGTGAAACCGTTTCTACCATGATGAAAACCACATAAAGAAGGGTTGTCTTTGTCTTGATATGAAATATCAAGACCTATGAATATTAACATCTAATATAAGAATATTAAAAAGAGAATATAATGACCTGAGCTATAAGTTTGTATAATGACAAATTCAGAACCACCATGCTGTCACTGAAACTTTATTAAGAATAATCATCATTAAGTGACGATTGTTCTTTTACAATTTTCTTTTCATTTAGTTGTATCTACCGTTTGGCCAAGATAAATGCAATTTGTAAGTTTTACAGGACAGTTGAAGGAGGAGAGTTAAGTGATAGCATTTGAATAGCCCATAAAACATCAATTCTTATTATATGGGGGATAGTCACCTGTGGTTATTAAGTAAACTTCCCTAGAATGTTATTAGTATTTTGTGTGGTTTTGAAAATATTCTCAAGGTTGTTCTTAAGAGGGTGAGAAATGGGGGAGAAATAGGGGAGTTCTCCTTTCCCTCACAGTGATAGCAACTTCTAATTCATTCTCTAGAGGCCACTTCTAGTCACACTTATCTATTAACTAAGAGAAAGTGTCCTAGAAAAGAAAAAAGGATCCTGAAAAGAGGTAGTGAGTATTTGTTTTAATGGTGAACTTAGATACATCTTTTTACTTCCTGTCTTAAAGGCCATCTCTCTCTCTCTCTGTCTCTCTCTCATTTGGAACTGATTTCATGGTTTTAAATTCCAGCTTTCTGATGCACAGTGTTTCTTATTAACTCTTCCCTGTTGTGCTTGCTCATCTAATTATCTCACCCTCTCTCCTGTGTTTTAGTTTCTAATAGGTTTCCTTTTCACAGCTCACTGGATAGCCAAGAGTTTCTGGCAATAGGAGTTGGGCTTATTCTGAAAGTGTACCGGAACTGCAAGGGATTCAAGGGTTATGAATTGCAACAACATCATTCCACAGATGATGAGACTGAGGCTTAAAGATGGAGAAAGCTCATTTTCGTTGTCATTAGATAACGTGTGGCTAAGGGAGGATACCACGTCTAATCAGGAGTTATCCACAGAATTATGTTATCAGCATACAATCTCCACTGACTTTTTCCTACTTGGTCTCTTTCTTCCTTATTGAACATGGCTATGAATGTAATATTTGCCAAGGACTTCTTCAGTATTAAGTTTTCAAAAGAAACAGCTTCTTCTAACTTATTTTGCAAAAATTTTTTAACTTTTACTTCTCAATAGGTAAAAGTTATTGGGACATTGTGACTATAAACAAAAACAGAGGCCTAATTTTCATATGTGTGACTTCAGTTGTTGCTTATTTTTACCTACCCAAATCTTACCCATTTACTAAATTCTTCTACCAGTGAGCTACCCCAGGCTATTCTAGAAAACCGTTTCTTCCTCCCATTAATTCCTAATACAGAAGGAAGCCTTTACTACTAAGTTGACAATGGCAGGGTTTTTTTTCCCTTCTGAGTGGCTTTTCAGTTTCTTCTATGATTCTCTCTTAACTTTTTTTTTTTTTTTTCTTTTGAGGCAGAGTCTCACTCTGTCGCCCAGGCTGGAGTGCAGTGGCGCGATCTCGGCTCACTGAATGCTCCGCCTCCCGGGTTCACGCCATTCTCCTGCCTCAGCCTCCCAAGTAGCTGGGACTACAGGTGCCCGCCACCAAGCTCGGCTAATTTTTTTGTATTTTTAGTAGAGACTGGGTTTCCCTGTGTTAGCCAGGATGGTCTCGATCTCCTGACCTCGTGATCTGCCCGCCTCGGCCTCCCAAAGTGCTGGGATTACAGGCGTGAGCCACCGTGCCCGGCCCCTCCCTTGACTTTTGTATCAGTAGTCAGTATATTTCTTTGAGCCACAAGCCATGTGTTGTATGTAGTATTGATTGCCCAGTAACTCATGAGTGGAGTAAGCTTACATTTGTTGAGTTCTTACAATGTGCCATTTACTCTGCAAAAAGTTAACAGTTACCATTTTATTTAATCCTTATGAAAAAACCCTTGAGGTAGGGCTTATTACCCCCATTTCACATAAGAAGAAAAGTAAAGTGCAGTGCAAACACCTAAAAGAACTTCTCCAAGAACTAGAATATAGTGAACAATAGAACAGACAAAATCAGATCATCTGGCTCCCAACAGTGCTTGTTCCACTAAATGATATCAGCTGTCCTTACAATTTGGCACACAGAACTTAATAGGTTCCTAACTATAAGAATATGTAGATTTTTCTGAATTTATGAAGATGTATGTATATGATATTGTATTATCATAATTATTACAGCTATATTGTATTATTACAATTATTATATTGTATGTATTATATACGTCAATGTATATGTGTGTGTATTTATAATTGTTAACTTATAAGCATGATTCAATCTACAGACTTTCTGAATGGTTAGGATTTTAAAAATACTAATTATGATTTTCAGTTTGAGCAGTTTAAATCTGTATTTTCTTGTTAATTGATGTGTTGCAAGGGGAGACTGTACTCAGACAAGGATGTTAGCCACTTCTCAGAAAATCATTTGCAGTCGCTTTATGCATCGTCTAAGAATAGTTTTCAATGTATGATTTAACACAGAGCTGGTAACACAGACTCAAAATCTAGGATAATTTAATAAATAAAAGTTTGACCATTAAATAGGAAATAATTTTTATCATGAAAATGCATCTAATGAATTTGAGATATAACTCTTATGAGAGTATTTTTCTTTCAGCCTATATTGTTGACAGATGATCTTTTATAAACAGGCAACAATCATAAAGCTTGCAGAAAAAGGTAACTCTCTTAAATAGAATTATTTTAATATTTCATCATTGTCTACCCATTCAATGCTTATATTCAAGCATGTTCAAGCATGTCCACCAGTTAATATTAAAAGCTGTAATATTTTATAGGCAACTAAATATTTCTGCAAATATGTTTGGCACTTGAAAGTTGGAATTTAATGGACAGAGTTGGTGGCCTTGTTCTACGAAAAGCGAAGTCACGTAAACACTCACAGTGAAGATTTGGAAGAGTCATATGCAATGCAGAGCTCAAATACTTTAGAGCAATGAACAAAATGAACAAAATCAGAGTCAAATTTACCAGTGCAATCCAGGGACAGTGACTTCCCTAGAACAAACTTTTAAAAATTAGTTCAAGTGATCATGAATAGTCTCATTTTATAGTTAACATAGTGTTTATGAACATTAAGGGTATTGGTTATGTAGATGAGTATAATAAGCACTACCAGTTTTTAGTAGACAGTATTTGGGAGAATGGGCTGAGAAAGTGTTCCAAATTACCTATTTCTGTATATTTAATAATAGCGATGTCACAGTTTTTCTAGTATTGAATAATAGTAACAATATGAAATTTATTGTAGTTTTTTTCTGAATTACATTAATAATAATGGCTTATGTGTATATATAATCAGTTAATATTTAATGACAATGATTTGATAATAATGTTGTATATAGTAATACTTCATTAAAGAAACTTTTATTCTCCTTAATATATTGTCAATATTGTAATAATTTATTTATTAATATTCCAGGTAATATGCAGAGACCAGTTTTAAGACAATATGATTGAATTGTAATGGCCTTTGGATGATGGGCTTTTTGTCTAAACCAAGGCCTGGACAAAAATGGGAGCTTAAAGGTGGGGTATCAAGATAACAAATATTCAAGAAGATAGAAGTAGGGTTAAGGAGAGAGTGTTTTAATGCTCATTGATTTGAATTGCATTTCTGTTTCACTACTTTGCCGTCATAAAAACTAGATTCAAATAGAAATGCCATCATGATATTTTACATAGCTAATTAACCTCATGTAGTTGGATATAGTCCATTCAAAAAATTCTCATTGGCCGGGCACGGTGGCTCATGCCTGTAATCCCAGAACTTTGGGAGGCTGAGGCGGGTGGATCACCTGAGGTTAGGAGTTTGAGTCCAGCCTGGCCAAAATGATGAAACCCCGTCTCTACTAAAAATACAAAAATTAGCCGGGTGTGATGGTGAGTGCCTGTAATCCCAGCTACTCGGGAGGCTGAGGCAGAAGAATTGCTGGAATCTGGGAGGCGAAGTTTGCAGGTGAGCCGAGATTACGCCATTGCACTCCAGCCTGGGTGGACAACAGCGAGACTCCGTCTCAAAACAAACCAACCAACAAACAAAAAACAAAACAGAACAAAAAAACTCAATATTTCTTGTTCTACTGTACTGATCTCTGCACCTGTTTCAGAAGAAATATTTAGTCAACAGTCACCATTTAACACACATTTGTTAAGTATTAAGCAATGTCTGTGCTAAAAACTGGGAATACAGTGGTCAAAAATTTAGACAGACATCCTGCCCTCACTGTGATCACAGCCTTGTGTACATCTCTCTCTTCCCGCTCCTTTTTCCGTTCTCTTTTAATGTGTTAAGAACTAAGATATGGTACATATCTTTCAAGAAGAAATTGTGTCTAGTGTAAACTTTCCCAGCCACTACCACAGTGCCTTCATCTCAGTATGCAACATTCACAGAGAGGAAATTCACTGAAAGCCACAGTGCTCTTATGGTATGCCATAGCTGTGTACTTTTGCTTATTTCCAATTCTGGTTTCTTGACTTTACAGAATTTCTTCCTTGTTGCCTTCCTTCCCTCCACCACCTCCTCCTTTCACTCCCTCTTTTTCCTTCCTTCCCTTTCTTTCCTTTTTTCCTTTTCTCTCTCTCCTTCCTTTTTTTCCTTCCTTCCTTTTTTCCTTCTCCATCTTTATCTTTTATTCCTCTTCGTTTCTCTCCTCCTCTTCTTCCCCCTCCTTCCCTTCTCTCTCCACTCTTCTTCTCTTCCTCTTCTTCTCTCTCTCTTCTCTCTTCTTTCGCCCCTCTCCTCTCTCCCCTTTTTCTATTCTCTTTCAATCCAGAGACTTATGGATAAAACATGAAGTTGAGCTCTAGAAACTCAGTATTATCAATGCTGATATGAAACCACTGTAAGTAAGTGCTTCAACTGACTTGTGAGGCATGAACAACACAGTTGAGTATGATTAGGAAAGGTAGGAAGATCACATAAGAGGAAGGACTGTATTTTTTTTTTATTACATCAATATTCAATGGGCATCACTTCTATTCTTAAGCTCTCCATCCTCAGGGAAATAAAACTGCCTACTTGAAAGGTAACGGCATGAATAAATAGAGATAATTTAAGTCTTTGGTCTGAAACAAGCAAGTTGGTTTGTAGCAATTTCTGAACTCAATTTTTGGACTCTGCATTATTATGTATAAGGGGTTAAACACCATCATGAAGATATACTGTTTTGCTGTACATGTTAACAGAATTGACTATATGCTTCCATTATCAGAGTAAGCCTAATTTACAACATCATTTTAAATAAAAGTGAAAAAGACAGATTTCTAGACTGGTTTCCTGACAGTTATCTTACTTTAAAAATAATTCCCAGCAATATATATTTGCTCTGTGCAAGGCTAGTACATCATTGAAATAATACTTGTGTGAGCCGTTTCTGTAGTTAAGCATTACCTACTTTTCTCAATTAATTGATTAAAATCACAGCAGCTACCAGGAATCCCCTGAATACCATCCAAGTCCCTGTATTTTTTTTTCCAGAAGATGTTTTAGTTTTTTAAACAATTATTTTGAAGAAAAGTTGAAGATTAATCTTAATGGTATTTTATGACCATAAAGTTATTTCTAAATTATTGTTATTGTATCATGCCCATGGACACTTTAGGAAGACATAAATCAGCTTGTCTTATTTTTTGGATCAGTGATTCTGTTGCCAGAAACTCATGTGATGACATGATTTTTATACAATGATGCATTTATACACACAAGGATGGAAAATTGTATAATTATATAAAAAGCAACACATATTGAATTTATATAAATCATACTAAATGATGGGTTTCAATGCTTGAAAATCTATCGGGTGAGAAATATCACATATGTAAGTTCTAGGTATAGTATGCTTTGTAACTATGCATTACTGTTAACCACTACATTTCCAATAAATAGGTTTTAAGTGGATTCTTAGGCCTAGGTTGACTTGAGAATCACAACACTCACTTCATTAAATAGCACTAAAGATCAGGACACTGAGATTCAATTTAGATCACAGTTGATTGCTTCAAGCTCATCAGCTGGTAAATATTTTAAAAGTTATTTTATTCAATGAAATGTAACTAATATAAATGTAAATAAAAAGAAGGCATGTTCCTCTTGAAGCAGCAATGGATCGCTGAGTCCTGTGCCATGGATTTCCTTTGTCTCCTATATTGGACTTTAACAGAGGTTAGCTAAACATCAGGGCTCCAAGCAATCCAACTGAAGGGCCCACACTCTAGATTATGGTATAGCCACAGGTATCTTAAACGAAATTTATAGCTCTGCTTTTCACTATGGTGGTCATTAGTCACGTGGCTATTTAAATTTAAATTAGTCGATTTTTCTTTTTAAAAAACATAATTCTTGTTGCACTGGCTACATGTTAAATGCTCATAGTTACATGACATGTTAAATGCTCATAGTTACATGTGGCATGTGGTTACCATATTGGAGAGCAGAAATAAAGCACAGTTCAATCATACGTACTTCTTTAGACAGCTCTGCGAGCTTTATGATGGCAAGAAAATTTTTTTTTTTTCAGTTGAGATGGAGTTTTGCTCTTGTTGCCCAGGCTGGAGTGTAATGATGAGATCTCAGCTCACTGCAACCTCTGCCTGCTGGGTTCAAGCGATTCTCCTGCTTCAGCCTTCCAAGTAGCTGAGATTACAGGTGCCCACCACCATGCCCAGCTAATTTTTGTATTTTTAGTACAGACGGGGTTTCACCATATTGGCCAGGCTGGTCTCAAACTCCTGAACTCAGGTGATCCACCCTCCTCGGCCTCCCAAAGTGCTGGGATTATAGGCATGAGCCACAGTGTCCGGCTGGAAGATCTTGTTCATTACAGTATACTTAGTACTTTGCACAGGGCATGGCTCATAAGAGATGCTCCAGAGACTTACTGGAAAAACAATGTGTATATATATGTGTGTGTATATATATATATATATATGTATGTATATAAATATATATGTATGTATATATATATGTATGTATGTATGTGTGTGTGTGTGTATGTATATATATATATATATAGTAGATTCATTGGAAAAACTATATGTATAGAGTTACTTAGCCCCAGGGAACAAGTGAGGAAAGATATCCAAAGTTTGACCTGTGTGCTTTTCTTTCTTAAGAGATGACAAATTAATTGGGGGAGAGAGGGAGTTGACAACGTGTATGTTTATATGGAAGCCCGCTTAAGTTACTCTGAAGAAAGCCTTCAGTCCCCAACTAGAGTATTACATGTAAATTCACGACTATTAATGGGAGATTGTAAGATGCCTATTTCCCTGACGCTCTGAATATGTTAATGTAACAATTAGTTTAGCATTTTCCCTTCCTACGCACATTCAGTTCAACCATGTTAGCTCCATGTGCCTTTGGCTCCCAGGTTTCTCTGGCTTTTTATCTTCCTATTCTCTCTTTATAATATCTACTTTCACCTTTTTCATGTCAACTCCCGCTGTGTCTAGACCTCTGTTCTGAACTCCAGATTCCTGCTGCCAGCAAGACAGCATCTTGTCAGATCTTAGCGCCTTGAGGGCAGGGCAAAGGACTAGTTATCCATTATTTGAAGATGTGTTTTTGATGATCATCACATTGACTAGGTTCATGATGTGCTCACGAAATATTGTTTGAATTAACTGGAATGTGTTGTGTTTTTGTCTTCTTTGATCCTTCTCCCATCGAACTTAAAGTTTATAGTAAAACCAGGAAAGGAGTTCAATAATGGGCCAGAAAATGAAAGACACACTAACCAACAAAACCATGAACACTGCTTATTTAAAATCACTGTTTCAGTTGAGCTCAGTACTTTCTGGTAAGAAAAAAAAAATTAAAAAGTCAGCACCAGGCATCACGTCTGAGGCAGGAGAGGAAAATAAGCACAAGATACAAGTATCCACCAAGGAATCTAGAAAAACCTGCAGAAGGAATGGCATGGGAGAAAATGTGTATCTGGTTTACAATGCACTCTGTGGTTCAACAATGAGTACCCACTAGTAATCTTATTTTGTGTGATATCTGGAGTATTGCATGGAAAAGAAATTACAACTAGACATATATACAAACATTTTTAACACATGAGTAGAAACAACTACTAAAGCTCTAGCAAACAAAGAAGAGTACGTGCCCATCCAGTGTTCTGTGCGATCACAAATATTTCATTTGATCATAATAATTTACATTTTGCAACCTCTCATTTTAATGTGTTCTCATTAAATTAGCAGCTATGTATTCTTAAAATATATGAAATATCTTGTGACAGAAATGTCTTTATTTCATATTAAAAAAAGTGGAAGAGAATTCCAAATACTTTGACATTACTAATAAGAAAAACAAGATATTTTTAAATTTTTAATTTCTTTAGAGATCAGCTTGCTCCATGCTCAGGCTGGAGTGTAGCTGTACAATCACAGATCACTGTACCCTCAACATCCCGGGCTCAAATGATCCTTCTGCCTCAGCCTCTTGAGTAGCTGGGACTACAGGGACGTACCACCACTCCTGGCTAATATTTCATTTTTATTAGAGACAGGGTCTCTTTATGTTGTCCAGGCTAGTCTCAAGCTCCTGACCTCAAGCAATCCTGCCTCAACCTCCCAAAGTGCTGGGATTACAGGCGTGAGCCACTATACTAGGCCAAGAAGTAGATTTTTCGACATTGAGATAAATTATGTAGAGTTTAAAGCTCCAGTATAAGATAATTAGTATCCCCCAGTTTGATTTCTATATATCTCCAATAAATCATACCAAAATAAAAAGAATTTAGGTCTTTTTTATATTAATTGGACCTATGTAAATGTTTTTTTTTCCATCAATTCCCAGTATTATAAGTTGAAAAGCAACAAATCTATTTCAAAACTCGAGACACTTTAGTGCTTAGCCAAAGTAAAATCAAAATGGCTTTTAACAGATTAGTAAGGTCCACAGGCACAGATCTCGGAGTCTGCTTTATTTTATTTGCCTTGATTTCAATATTATTTATGAATGTACTTTCAGTCTCATCAATAGGATTCTTCTTTAGTGTTCTCTTTTGCAGTGGTTCTCCATTTTACAGATGATGAAAATGAAGGGCAGAATTATCATTCAATTAAAAAGAAGTAGCTATTAAATAATAAAGTTGGAATTTGACAGGACCCAGATCATAGAGTTGGTCTCTGCTAGGAAATAGAAAAGGGATACACATTATTATCAGAGGGAGGTAGGTGGGATCCCTTTAACATACTGTTCAAGAACAGTAATCTGGGCAAGGTTCTGGAATGGCAGCCTGAAAAGCTACACACCCCAGTGCAACAGGTGAGAACTATTTTTGAAAGTGGCCCTAAGGGTGAACAGCAAATGAAGAAATCTCTGTTCAGGAACTTATATGAAAATAGGCAAAAAAATGCAGGAGTCTCTAATATTTGAATTAAGACTACACTGAGTTCTTGTTCCCCACAGCAATCAGAACAAGATATTTTTTCCTGGGATAAGCAGGACGTCCGTGTTTCTTACTCTATCCCCGTTACATGGTGCAGAAGCTAAGTCCCAGGGGAACATAGTTGAGGGTTGGGGACTGCCTTCTTCTTCCCAGACACAACTTGAGAAAAAAAAAGTTTCTATATTAGATGGAATGTGTTGAGAACACTGGGCTTTACTTACTCTTTACCCAGCTCATGAAGTAGTGATCCCATGCCACAAGAGACAATCTGAGGAAGGCTCAGGCTTCCACTTTCTCCCTGTGGAGTACTCAGCTATAGATTAAGAATTTGATTTAAAGAGAAGCTTGTTATTCTTCCCACTCTGAACTCCAGAGATCTTTCCTGAAGAATGAGTCTATAGAAAGGTTAGCTTCTAATCTGTTCCCAAAGGACCTGATTTAATTTGCAACAGAGAGTGAAGAATTTCAAGCCTAAAGGTGCTCTCAAAAACAGTGGAGGTTGTGGTGAAAGGCAACTGGGACCAGATTCAAGATACAAGCCAAACTGTAGGTCTGATAGTTCGCAGAGAAAAATCAGGTAACAAGACAGCTCAGATGAGACTTCATTGGGTTAGAACAAAAATCAAACACTGCTCTTAGAAATTATTCCTTCAGGGCTGGGTACCAAGGCTCATTCCTGTAATCCCAGCACTTTGGGAGGCCAAGGCAGGAGGATCTTTTGAGGTTGGGAGTTCAGGACCAGCCTGGGCAACATAGTGAGATCCTTTTTCTGCAGAAAATGCAAAAATTAACTCCGTGTTGTACACATGCCTGTAGTCCCAGAATTTGGGGAGACCAATGTAGGAAGATCACTTGAGACTGGGAGTTTGAGACAAGCCTGGACAACAAAACTAGACCCCCATCTCTACAAAAAATAAAATAACAATATCTGGGCATGGTGGTGCCAAGCCTGTAGTCCCAGCTACTCAGGGAGGCTGAGGTGGGAGGATCACTTTATCCACAGAATTTGAGGGTACCATGAGCTAAGTTTAAACCACTGTACTCCAGCCTGGTTGATGGAGTGAAATTGTGTCTCAAAATAAAAAATAAAAAAGAAATTTCTTCAAAAGTGCCAGATTTGGACTGGATTTGTTTGTAGAGCAATGTATGCCACAGGGCATTGTTGACAACAATAGAGCAATTAGCCCACAATTAATAGAGTAAAACAGCTGAGTGGAGTCAGAGAAAGAGAAGAGAGCCCTTCCAAACCCACTGTCTTCCTAGGGTGATGTGGGCATACACAAAGCTGGGCCTTTCGGAGGAGTGTAAAAAGCTGAATACTGTGGGTGAGTGGGGGTGGGGGGAATAGATTTTAACAAAACAACCCATTCAGTCACTAAACAAGTAAATAAACAGAAACAATAACAAGCCATCGGAGAGAGACAATATCCAGAACTGTTACAATGTATTATTTAAAACATCCAGTTTCTAACAACAACAACAACAAAAATGTGACGCATCTAACTAAATATAAAAGTACTACCCATACACCAGCACAAAACAAAACAAAACAAAACAGGTGTAAATGGAAAATATCTTGGGCCCCCAAAATCACTAAAGGAAAAACTCAAGCTGGGAACTGCTTAGAGCAAACCTGCCTCCCATTCAATTCAAAGTCACCCCTCTGCCCACTGAGATAAATGCATATCTGATTGGCTCCTTTGGAGAGGCTAATCAGAAACTCAAAAGAGTGCAACCTTCTGTCTCTTATCTACCTATGACCTGGAAGGCCCCTCCCTGCTTTGAGTTGTCCTGCCTTTCCAGACAGAACCAATGTTCATGTTACATATGTTGATTGATGTCTCATGTCTCCTTAAAATGTGTAAAACCAAACTGGCTCTGACCACCTTGCGCTCATGTAGCCAGGACCTCCTGAGGCTGCATCAGGACATCCTGAGGCTGTGGCCCGGGCACATGTCCTTAACCTTGGCAAAATAAACTTTCTAAATAAACTGAGACCTGGCTCAAATTTTCAGTGTTCACACAGGCAACAAAAATTGCCTGTGAGAGAAACTATATAACAATTAACAGAAAAGGACTCCACATGAGCCATTATATAGATATATATTCATGACTGTCCAGAAAACTAAAGCTAAAGAAGGGAAGGTATGATGACACTGTTGTATAAACTAGAAAACATCAATTAAAGGATAAAAATATTTTTAAAAATTATGAAAATTGAAATAGAGTTCAATTTGAAAATTGAAATAGGGTTCAAATTGAAGGAGAGTTGAAAATTAAATAACTGAAATGGAAAGTTCTCTCGGAGGACACAACAGTATATTTGAACTGGCAGAAGAAAGAATAAGCAAACCAGAAGAACGATCAACAGAGATGATGTGAGTTGAAGAACAAAGAGAAAAATGAATGAAAAGCAAAAATAGAGACAGCCTCACAGATATATGAGACATCATTAATTACATCAACTTACATATCACGGAAGCACGAGGAGGAGAGGAAAGAGAGAAAAAAGCAGAAAAACGATTCAAAATAACCACAGTAGCTAAAATTTCCCACATAAAAACAATAATCTGGCCTGGCACAGTGGCTCATGTCTTTAATCCCAGCGCTTTGGATGGCTGAGGTGGGCAGATCACTTGAGGTCAGGAGTTTGAGACCAGCCTGGCCAACATGGTGAAACTCCGTCTCTTCTAAAAAAACAAAAATTAGCTGGGCATGGTGGTGTGTACCTGTAATCCCAGCTACTCGGGAGGCTGAGGTGGGAGAATCGCTTGAACCTGGGAGGCAGAGGTTGCAGCAATCCGAGATCGCCCCACTGCACTCCAGCCTGGGTGACAGAGCAAGACTCTGTTGCCAAAAAACAAAACAAACAAACAACAATAACCTACACATCTAGGAAGCCCAACAAACCCCAAGAAAGATAAGTTTTAAAAGATTTATGAGCAGATACAGCATAGTAAAAGTGCTGGAAGTTAATAACAAGCAGAAAATTTTCAAAGCAGTAAGAAAAACATGACTAGTTATTTACAGTAGAACACCAATAAAATTTACAGCTACTTCTCAGCAGAAACACAGGACGCCACACTAGGCAGTGAATAATATTCTCAAAGTGGCCAAGGAAAAACAGAAGAAAAAAAAAGTCCTGCTAAACAGGAATTGTATTTCTAACAAAGCTATCTTTCCAAAATAAGGGCAACATGAAGTATTTTCAAGATAAACAAAAAGGATTTGTTGCTGGGATACTCACCTCATAACAAGTACTAAAGCAAATTCTTTAGACTAAAAGCAAGTAATCTCAGATAGTAATTCTAATACACACACACACACACACACACACACACACACATCCCATAAAGGCAATTACATAATTGTTAAACAAAAAAAACTATCAAAAAAGCCTGTTTTTCTTCTTTCTTTTCTTAAATGCTTTAAAAGCCATTTGTGTGTGTGTGTGTGTGTGTGTGTGTGTGCGTGTGTGTGTGTAATGAATTTTTGGGCTTATATTATAGAGAAATGCAATATGGGTACAATGTATTTGCCAATAGAGTCAAATGAGATGAGAGAGAACAGAGCTGTATTTTCCTGAAAATGACTATATATGGTAAAGCAATACTTTTAACAATGTATTTTTGGGCAAGAAACAATAAACAGATATAATAGATAAGACAGTAGTATGACAACATGGGGGAAAGGAAATAGAGCTATTAATGAGTAACATTTCTAAAAATCACTGGAATTGAGCTAATATAAGTTAGAAGCTGATTTGAATAAGTTAAGGAACACATGATATACCTTATAATAACCACTTAAAAACTCAAAAATATTGTAAAAATTAGTAAAGAATTTTGCATGCTACATTAGAAAATATTTAATTAGTGCAAAAAATAAAAGAAGAATAGAAAAGAAAAACAACATGAAGCATATAGAAAACCAGAAGTAAAATTACAGGTACAACTCCAACTATATCAATAATAACATTAAATGTGAATAAATTACATGACTCAGTTGAAAGACAGAAATTGTCAGGCTGATTTTAAAAAACCAGTATTCAACTTTACATTGCCTATAGCACATACACTTTAGATTCAATAATATAAAGAGATGAAGAGTAATAGAACGGAAAAAATATTTATGTAATGAAAACAGGACCAGAAGTAGGCTGGGCATGGTGGCTCACGCTTGTAATCCCAGAACTTTGGGAGGCCAAGGCGGGCGGATCACCTGAAGTCAGGAGTTCAAGACCAGCCTGGTCAACATGGTGAAACCCCGTCTCTACTAAAAATACAAAAATTATACAGGTGGTGATGGCAAGTGCCTGTAATCCCAGCTACTTGGAAGGCTGAGGCAGGAGAATCACTTAAACCCAGGAGGCGGACGTTGCAGTGAGCCAAGATCATGCCACTGTACTCCAGCCTGGGTGACAGAGTGAAACTCTGTCCCAAAAATTAAAAAAAAAAAAAGAAAACAGGACCACAAGAAAGCAAGAGTAGCTATACTGATACCTGACTTAGGCTTTAAAAAACCAAAAATTCAGTATAGATAGATAGGGAAATTTTATTATGATAAAGGGGTCACTCTATGATAAAGACAAAAGAATTATAAACATATGAGCTTAAAAACAGAGCACTGAAATAAATTGAAAACAAACACAAATGAATGAAGAAATAGACAATTCAACAATGATAGTTGGGGAATTCAATTCTCACTTTAAATAATTGATAGCATAACTAGAAAGAAAATCAGTAAGGAAACAAAAGACTTATACAACACTATTAGAGAACTAGATCTCACAGACACCTATAAAACACTATCCCCAAGTAACAGAGTATTTATTTTTCTCAAGTGTACATTGAAACATCTTTAGGACAGACAATATAATAAGCCATACAAGAATTCCACATTTAAAATAATTGAAATCATGCAAAGTATTTCTCTGACCACAATGGGATGAATTAAAAATCAAAAGCCTGAAAAAAAACTGGGTAACGTGCAAATAAATTAAAGCATTAATAAATACCCACTGAGAAAAAAATAAATTAAAAAAAATCAGAAGATAACGGCCAGGCGCGGTGGCTCACGCCTGTAATCCCAGCACTTTGAGAGGCCACGGCCGGCAGATCACGAGGTCAGGGGATCGAGACCATCCTGGCTAACACGGTGAAACCCCGTCTCTACTAAAAATACAAAAAATTAGCCGGTCGTGATGGCGGGCGCCTGTAGTCCCAGCTACTCCGGAGTCTGAGGCAGGAGAATGGCGTGAACCCGGGAAGCGGAGCTTGCAGTGAGCCGAGATGGCGCCGCTGCACTCCAGCCTGGGTGACAGAGCGAGACTCCGTCTCAAAAAACAAACAAACAAAAAAACAAAAAACAGAAGATGCTTTGAGATAAATCAAAATAAAGACAAAAAATAGCAAAACTTGTGGAATGCAGTAAATGCAGTGTTTAGAGGGAATTTTATAGCTATAAATATCTGTATTAATAAGAAATAAATCAATAACTTATTGACAGCAAACTAAATTCCCAGCAAGAAAATAAAAGAAATAATCAATATTAGTGGAGAAATCAATAAAATAGAGAGCAGAAAACAATACAATCAATAAAACCAGCTGTTTTTAAAGATCAATAAAAGTGAAAAATCTTTAACAAGACTGATTGAAAAAAAGACTCACTTTACTAGAACTGGAAATGAGAGACCTTATTACTAGATACTAAAAAAATAAAAATAGATAATGAAAGAATACTATACACAGCCGTATGGAAACATGTTTGATAACTTAAATGAAATGGACAAAATATCTAGAAAGACACAAACTATTGAAAGTAATGTAAGGAGAAACAGAAACTAAATTAAGGAGAAATATGAATAAACATATAGGAAGTAAAGAAATTGAAGCACTAATAAAAAAAAACTACCCACAGTATCTATTACAAAATAAAATTTAAAAACAAAAACAAAAAGAAAAAACAAATGAACAACCGACTAACAAAGAAATGAATGCCAGGGTTAGATGGCTTCACTACCGAATTCTTCCAAACATTTAAAGAAGAATCAAATCCAATTGCTCACAAACTCTTCCAAAAGATAGAGGAGGAGGGAACACTTCCCAATTCATTTAGGAAGCCATTATTAGCCTGATACCAAAAGCAGACAAAGTCATCAAAACTGGCCTCATTGTCTGAGGTGTCACCCGAAGTTCTTGGTTTTATGGTCATGGAAATTAAGGACGCGGACACCTTAAAGGTGAGGTTAGAACAGAAGTTTAATAAGCGAAAGGAAGAAAGCTCTTTGGAGCAGAGAGGGGTTCCAGAAAGATGGATGGCCGTTTTTCAGGGAAGTGCAAGAGTGTTTTTTGTTTGTTTGTTTGTTTTTTTGAGACGGAGTTTCGCTCTGTCGCCCAGGCCGGAGTGCAGTGGTGTGATCTCTGCTCACTGCAAGCTCCGCCTCCCGAGTTCACGCCATTCTCCTGCCTCAGCCTCCCGAGTAGCTGGGACTACAGGCACCCGCCACCATGCCCAGCTAATTTTTTGTATTTTTAGTAGAGATGGGGTTTCACCATGTTAGCCAGGATGGTCTTGATCTCCTGACCTCGTGATCCGCCCACCTCAGCCTCCCAAAGTGCTGGGATTACAGGTGTGAGCCACTGCATCCAGCCCAAGAGTTTTTATAGAAAAGCTGGAGGGGAGGGGTGCTTTATTTGCCTAAGGCGCGAATTTCTGAGTTTCCGCCTCTACCTTTTCTAGTGCGCAGGTGGACTTCTTAGTCTGAGTTATTCCATGTTGTTTATCTCTTCCTGCTGCTCTTGTGTAAAAAAATGAACAAAAGGAACGGGCGGGGCAGAACACTTCCAGTGGATGTGCCTGGTTCAGGGTAACTCTTCTTATGGGTGCTGCTGCAGGCCCTCTCCCTGCACAAGCCTCCTTGTCTGAGGATTTCCAAGAAAAGAGGGAACTGTGCTTACTGGGGCCCACTGTCTGTCTGTCTGTTCACACAGGAGACCCCTTTCTGTGTTAGAGCTTGCCTTCCTTATCTGTGTTTGCAGCCTTATCTTTCAGGCTGCTCTTTGCTGAGGGAAAAATGACCTCTTGGGCTGCTTTTTGCCAGAAAAGAGACTGCTTTTTGTTAGAACAAAATTCTACCAAGGACCCTTGCCCTAACTATCTGCCTAGTTGATTTCTCCCTCCTCTCACATCATCACAATGAAAGCAGATTGCAAACCAATAAATCTTGTGCATATAAACACAAAATCTTCAACAAAATGTTAGCAAATTATATCCAGCAACATATAAATCACATTATACGCCATGTTAAGTGGGCTTTATCCCAGGGACACAATGTTGGTTCAACATTTGAAAATCAGTTAACTTAATACATTATATTAATGGAATAAAGCAAAAATCACATAGGCATTCTTTCATGATAAACATTACTCAATAAATAAGGAATAGAAAGAAAGGAACTTCATCAATCTGCTAAAGGACATCTATAACAACTCCACAGCTAACGTCATACTTAATGGTGAAAGACCAGATACTCTCCTCCTAAGATCAAAAGTAAGACAGAAAAATCCACCCTTGCCATTTATATTTAACACTGTACTGGAGGTTATAGCCAAGAAAATCAGGTTAAAAAAAAATCATCTAAACTGAAAGAAATAAAAATAAACGATCTCTATTCAAAGATGACACGATCTTGTATATAGAAACTCCAAAGGATTTACAAAGCACTATTAGAATTAATAAACACATTTAGCAAATGTTCAGGTAACAAAATCAATGCGTAAAAATTAATTATATTTCTATACACTTGAAAATTCAAAAAACGAAGAAAATTCAATTTATAATTGCATCAAAAAGAATAAAATATTTGGTAAATTATCAAAATAATTCAAAACAAACAAAACTACAAAATATTGTTTAATCAAAGAAGTTCTGAATAATTGGGAAAACATCTCTTATTCAAGAATTTGAAGACTTAAGTCTTCAATATTCATATTCATAGCTAAACTGGCAATATTCTCCCAAACTGATACAGATTTGTAGAATTATTTGCAGAAATTTACGAGATGATGCTAACATGCCTATGTAATTGTAAGGAATCCAGAATAGCCAAAACAATCCTGGAGAAAGATTAATAAAACAGAAGTCCTATTTCCCTGTTTCAAAGCTTGCTACAAACCAATGGTAATCAAGACAGTCCTAGTTCAAGAGTAGACATATATATCAATGGAATAGAATTGAGATTCCAGAAATAAACCCACACATCTGTGCTTAATCAATTTTTGATAAGGTGCTAAGAGCATCCAATGGGCAAAAATATCTTTTTAGCAAATGGTGTTAAGACAATTGTGTAGCCACATGTATAATAATGAAGTTGCGCCTTTATCTCACACCATGTAGAAAAAATAACTCGAAATAGATATATCTAAATAGTAGAGCTAAACATATACATCTCTTAGAAGAAAATAGGAAAATCTTCATGACCTTGAATTTGGCAAAGGATTTACTGATATGATATCTAAATCAGGAGGAACAAAAAAATAGATAATTAAACTTTATTAAAATTAAACACTATTGTGAGTCAAAGGACACCATCAAGGAAATGAAAAGACAACCCACGAAATGGGAGAAAATATTTCCAAATTATATTTCTGATAAGACATGCATTCATAATATTTAAATAACTCTTACTGTGGTAATGGTTGCAATATATCAGCAAATATTCTAAAAGCTATTGAATTGTTCACTTTATTTTTTTTCCCAGACAGGTTCTTTCTTTGTCACCCAGGCTGGGAGTGCAGTGATGTGATTATAGCTCACTGTAACCTAGAATTCCTCTAAAACTCCTGGGATCAAGCAATCCTCTTGTCTCAGCCTCCTGAGTAGCTAGGACTACAGGCATGTGCTACCACAGTAGGTAATTTTTTTTTTTTTTAATAGATTGGGTCTTGCTCTGTTACCCAGGCTGTTCTCCAACTCCTGGCCTCAAGTGATCCCCCCCAACCTTGGCCTTTCAAAGTGCTGGGATTACAGGCATAAGCCACTACACTAAGTGAATTGCACACTTTAAATGAATCATAATTCATATATGAATTGTATCTCAACGAAGCTGTTTTTAGAAGTAAAGAAAATAAAGAATAACAATTTTATGATAAATGGTTAACGAGGTGAGACAGAGATTGATTAAACTACGACAAAATAGGATAAATATTAAGAATTCCATTTAAAAGACCATAAGAATTATTTCCTAGCGAAGTAACAAGTATAATTATCCACATCTGTCATTATTTTCAAAATTAACTTTTAAGATAAATTTCAAAATAAATTTATTTATTGCATGTTTTTGATGCTTCAGTTCCATTTAAGCTTAGGTACTCAAAAACAGTTTTATGTGTCCACAAGGAAATTGCAACAAATCACAAAACTGTATGTAATTTGAATGTCTGAGAATAGGGGAATAATTGTGCATCAACTCTATGGAAAGCTATAACATAAAATTTATTATTACTATTATCACCATCAAAACAAAGAGACATTCAAATATAGCAAATAGCAGAGTACAGAATTGTATACACACTGTGATTTTAACTACGTTAAAGGTTTAAGAAGTGTAAACAGCTACTGTTAATTAAGTGGTAATTCTGTGTTAGAGGATGTACTAGAAGCTTTAAAGATGTTATAAAATTAATCTCTGTAAGACACTAAATGCCATACATTTTAAGATGCACCATCAAATTAATAACAATTCTTGGAGAGAAGGGAGAAAATGAAGGAACATTTTAAATCTGTGTATCAATTACCAAATTATTTTTAATTTTAAACTTATTATTTCCAGTCAAAGAGCAAAAACATCATTTTCCAAGGTTACTTAGGTCAGCTCTTTATTCCCCAATTCCTTCAATGAGGTGTGCTCATACTATGGGCTAAATTGTGTACCCCCAAAATTCTTATGTTGTAGCCTTAACTCCAATTTGAATATATTTGAAGGTGGGGCTTTTAGGAGGTAATCAAGGTTTAATGAAGTCTAAGGATGTGGTCATAGTATTGGTGGCCTTATAAGAGGAAAAAGAGACATTCTTGCTCTCTTTCTGTCTGTCTGTCTCTCTCCTCCCCCTCCCCCTACCCCCACTTCTCTCTCTCCACACTGCTAAGGAAAGGCAATATAAGGACACACAGAGAAGAAGGTGGCTATCTGTAAGCCAGGAAGAGAGTCCTCATCAGAAACCCAACTGGCTGACACCTTGTTGATTTCTTAGCTTCCAAATCTACTTATGATAAGCAAATTTCTGTTATGTAAGCCAGGCAGAATGTGGTATTTTTTATGGCAGCCCAAGCCGACTAATATAATTTGTAATATAGTTGTATGTTTTTGGGTGGGGTGGTCTAAGTCTTTATTCAGCTTTAGAACCCCAGACATCCTGGTTGATTGTTAACTTTGCATAAAGTTCACTCTTTGTGATTCTATGAATTTTGCCAAGTGCAGAGTCATGTACCCACCACCCCAGCACCACACAGAGCAGTCCCATTACCCAAAAAAGTTCCCTGTCCGTTCCCTTTGTTGCCAACAACTCCTCCACTGGAAACATCTGGCAACTAAATCTGTTTTATGTTTGCCTTTTCCAGAATGTCATGATAGTAAACTCATACAATATATTTACTTTTGGGTTTGGTTTTTTTCACTTAATGTATTTTGGGTTTATCCATGTTTGGGTTTGTCCATGCAGTTTATTCTTCTTTATTACTCAATAGTATTCCATTGTAAGGATACAACAGTTTGGTTAGCGATTCACCCTTTGAAGGACATTTTAGTTGCTTCCAGAGTTAGGGAACTTAGGGGACTCGTAAATTCCTAAGTTACTTTCCTTCTGTTCCCAAGCAGATAGGCTTTTCTTTGAATGTTGGATTGCATACAAGATTTTGTGTAGGACTTCAGAAAAAATAAACTATATAAACATTGTACTCTAGTTGGCAGATTTGTTTCTCATGGAAATATCGGTCAACAATTCTGAGCTATGTTACATGTGCACTAGGGTTGAAAATATAAGTAAATGAATGGTGGGGGTGGAACCTGGTTTCTCACTGAGGAAGAAGAGAAGTTACGAATAAGTCAGGGGAGAAGGTTAGAATGAATGCTTGTGTTACTTACTGGCTTACAGTTGGCGGCAGTATAAATTCATGTTTAGCATAGATAGAACAGTTTTACTGTTTCCTTTTTCTACTTTGATTTTAATTGGCTTTTTTTTAATCTTCTCCAGGTAAAAGCTTTATTGGTTTTACACCCTTCTCTTCAAATACAAACATTTACATTCTTAAAAAATTTCTCAAAGTACTTCTTTTACCATTTTTTCTCAAATTATGATATGGTGAGTTTCCAGTATTATTCAGGTTGAAATATTTTCAAATTTCTACTTTTATTTCTTTATTAATACATAGATTACTTAAGTGTATTGCTTAATATTCAAGTATTTGGGGACTTTCTAAATTTTTATACTTTTATATCTGTACTTTATTACTTTTATATCTGTACTTTAATACTGTGATGGTCAGAGAATATATTCTGTGGTTTTAATTATTCGAAATGTTTGGAACTTGTTTGAAGAATCAGTACGAAGTGTATTTCAGCTTTTGTTATTTCCACATGATAAAACTGTGTATTCAGCAGCTGTTGGGTATGATATCTATAAATATCACATAAGTTTAAAATACTGTTGTTCAAATTTTCTGTATCTTTATTGGTGTTTCTCTTACCTCTCCACCAATTACTAAAAGACAAAGATTATTATAATCTCCAACTGTCATGGTTGATTTGTGTATTTCTTTATTTTATCCACCAATTTTAGTTCCCTATTTTTAATCAATGGTATTTGTTATTTACACTGTGCCAGGTCCTGAATGTTGTGCCTCTCCAAAGTTCATATGTTGAAACTCTAATCCCTAATGTGATGGTTTTTGGAGGTGGGGCCTTCAGGAGGTAATTAGGTCATGAGTATATATTCCTCATGAGATTTGTGCTTCTTATAAGAAGAGAACCAGGGAGATGACCTTTCTCTCTGCCATGCGAGGAAAGAGCAAGAAGGCATCCATTTCAAACCAGGCCCTCGCCAGGAACTGAATGGGCCGGCACTTTGATCTTGAACTTCCTGCCCTCCAGAACTGTGAGAAATCAATTTCTGTTGTTTAGGCCAGTGGTCCCCAACATTTTTGGTTTCATGGAAGACAATTTTTTCCACAGACCAGAGTTGGGGGATGGTTTTTGGATGACTCCAGTGCATTACATTTATTGTGCACTTCATTTCCATTATTACTACATTGTAATATATAATGAAATAATCATACAACTCATCATAATGTAGAATCAGTGGGAGCCCTGAGCTTGTTTTCCTGCAAGTAGACAGTCCCATCTTGGGGTGATGGGAGACAGATCATCAGGCATTAGATTCTCATAAGGAGCACACAGCCTAGATCCTTCACATGCGCAGTTCAAAATAGGGTTCGTGTTCCTATAAGAATCTAATGCCGCTGCTGATCTGATAGGAGACAGAGCTCAGGTGGTAATGTGAGCCATACAGAGTGGCTGTAAATAGAGACGAAGCTTCGCTGGCTCAACTACCACTCACCTCCTGCTGTGGAGCCTGGTTTTTAACAGGCCGCAGACTGGGACTGGTCTATGGCCCAAAGGTTGAGGACCCCTGGTTTAGGCCACCTGCCCTATGGTATTCTTGTTATAAGAGCCGTAACTAAGATGCACAGTTAAGATTGCTATGCCCTTTTATACCTTTTTTTTTTTTTTTTGAGACAGAGTCTTGCTCTGTCGCCCAGGCTGGAGTGCAGTGGTGCCATCCTAGCTCACTACAACCTCCGCCTTCTGGGTTCAAACGATTCTTCTCCCTCAGCCTCCTGAGTAGCTGGTATTATAGGCACCCAGTACCACACTTGGCTAATTTTTTTGTATTTTTAGTAAAGACATGGTTTCGCCATGTTGGCCAGACTGATCTCGAACTCCTGACCTCAGGTGATCCACCCACTTTGGCTTCCCAAAGTGCTAGGATTACAGGCATGAGCCACCACATCCAGCCACCTCTTTCTTTTATCATAAAATTTCCTTTTTCCCTTGTACTAATCTTTGTGTTGCAGTTTATATTATCTGATATTAACACAGCCATTCCAGGTTTCTTATGATTAGCTTATTGAATGTCATATTATTTTCCATTTGATCTCTTTGTGTCTTTGTATTTAAACTGTAGATCTTGTACACAGCATATAGTAGAGCTTTACTTTTTATACTGACTGTAATTTCTGCCTTCTAATTTTTGCGGTGAGTCCGTTAACTTTTAATGTAATTATTGATATGTTTATGCATAATTCTTCCACTTTGTAATTTGTTTTTATATGCCTTATTTTTGCTTCATTTTTCTGTCCCTCTTTCCTTCATTTGGGTGAATCAGTTAAAGATATGCATATATACCCTTTGTATTTTAGATCTGCTGTGACATTTTGGCTAAAACTATTCTGTTTTAGTGGCTGTACTAGAGATTACAATATGCATCTTTGACATACCACACTATAATCAGATAATATTTTGCTACTTCATAAATAATGTTGGGATATTACAAATTATAGTTAATTTCTCTTTCCTCTCAATTTTGCGCTTTTTGGCATGCATTTTATTTCTACATGTTATAAATCTCATAAGATATAGGTATCGCTTTTTCTGTTAAACAGATAAAAGTCATTTAAGTTTAAAAATACAAAAAATATTCTTGTTTTTTAAACTACTTATTTCTCTTTTCTGATGCTCTTCATTTCTTTCTGCAGACTGGGACTTATTTCTGATATTATATCCCTTAAGAATAAAAAAGCTCTCTAATTATTTTTTGTAATTAATACAAATTCTCTTTTGGTGACTCTGAATATGTTATTTTCACCTTCAGCTCTGAAGTGTATTTTTATTGCCTGTGGAATTGCAGGTTGTGAGGTCGTTTTTATTTACTTTCATTACTTTAAAAATGTCCTTCCATTATCTTTTGTCCTACATTTTGTCTTTGATGAGGAGTCAGCTGCCATTCTTATCATTGTTTCCCTGATTAAAATAACTCATTTTTTACCCTCTGGCTGACTTAAAATATTCTCTTTATCTTTGGCTTTCAGCATTTTACAGATGGTATGACAAGATTTCTTTATCTTTGTGTTTATCCTGAATGATATTTGATGAGTTTTTTTTTTGTACATTGATACTTAAAAATCATTCAAGTTTTAGAAACTTTATTATGTTTTTGGATATTTCTTCTGCTCTTCTTTGTTTCCTCTAATTTGGGAGCTTTACTTTCACATTTGCTGTATAGTTTAACATTGTGCTGCAGATCTTGAAGAGTTTTATATTGTTGTTTCAATTTGGATTTTTTTAAGTTGACCTCTTGAAGTTCACTGATTGCTTTGACCGACTCGAAGGTGGTCCTCAGGAGCTCCTCTTTCTGGTATCCACACCTTTGTGTAAAACTCTTTCCTTGAGCCTTTGAGTATGGTTAGGAACTGTGACATGGTCTGGATGTTTGTCTCCTCTGAATCTCATGCTGAAATGTGATCCCCAGTGTTGAAGGTGGGGCCTAGTGGGAGGTGTTTGGGTTATGGGGGCAGATCCCGCATGAATGGCTTGGTGCCCTCCCCATGATAATGAGATCACAGGAGAGCTGGCTGTTGAAAGGAGCCTGGCACCTCCTCCTCTCTCTGGTTCCCTCACTCATGTGATACGCTGCTCCCCATTCACCTTCTGCCATGATTGTAAGCTTTCTGAGGCCTCACCAGGAGCAGATGCTGGAATCATGCTTGTACGGCCTGCAGAACAATGAGACAAATAAACCTCTTTTCTTTATAAATTACCCAGCCTCAGGTGTTCCTTTATGGCAACGCAAAACTGACTAATACAACGTGTGACTGGCTTCTGACCAACAGAAATGTGATCACATAATATTCTGTTATCCACTGTGCTAGAGTTCCTGTCTCTCTTCCTCCATCTGTGTCCTTCTCTCTCTTTCTTCCCCTCCCTCCATTCATTGTTGATTGCGGGCTTTGAAGAAGCAAGCTGCCATGAGTCCTATAACTGCAAGAAAATGAATTATGCCAGTAACCTGAGGAAGCTTGGAAGCAGATCTTTTTCTTAGTCAAGCTTCTGACAGCAGCATTGTGAGCCCTTAAGCAGAGGATTCATCTAAGCCATTTCTCAGATTACTGACTCATGGAAACTGTGAGATAATACATGTGTGTTATTTTAAGCAGCTAAATTTGTAATAAGTGTTACATGGCAATAGAAAACGAATACAATGCCTCTTTTCTCTGTTGTGTCCAATATGATGCTAAATCTCTCAAATGAGTTTTTCATTTCTGATACCTCTGTGAAAGAAAATAGAATCTTGGGACCCTAAGCTATTATGACAGAAAGAAAGTTTAAGCTTGAGAACGGAGTCTCACAATGCTGCTTTCCTTTTGTTCCCAAACAGCTGTAATTTTACAACTCTGTGTCATAGCTTTACCCATAAGCCAGGTTTCCACAATGATGGAAGGCCACATGTCTCCCCAAATGCTCTCCCTCCCAAACTTCTCACCAGAAAGTACCTTGTGAGCCTCTGCAACTTTCAGGATACACATCCACCCTAGGAACCAGCCCTAAAACCACGTTCTGTCGAATCTCACACTGACAATGTCAATTACCAGTTTATTTTCATAGGTATAAGACAAGGATAAGACTAGAAACCATTCTTCCACCTACCCTGAGACAAATTCATGATTTGCTTTTTCCTCTACTCCCTCTTTTAGCATGCTTTATCTTATGTAAAATGTAGAATTACAGAGTGAGACAATGGATAACTGACTTTTTTCCTACTTTCTCTTTTCACAAGTAAAATGTCAATTTACTTAGGCTAATGAGTCTCATACAAATGTAACCATCTGCCTCGATGCCTACTCTCCCTCTTTTTCTTATCCTCTTGCTCTCCTGCTTGTTCTTTCCCTTTTAAATACTGAAGATCTCTCGAGACCAGCCTGAGCAAAATTGTGAGAACTTGCCTCAAAAACAAACAAACAAACAAACAAAAAAACTGAAAACCCACAGCTGGGCATGGTGGTTCATGCCTGCAATTGCAGCACTTTGGGAGGCTGAGGCAGGAGGATCACTTGAGTCCAGGAGTTTGAAACCAGCCTGGGCAACCTAGTGAGACTCTGTCTCTACAAAAAATTAAAAAACAAATTAGCCAGGTGTGGTGGCTCATGCCTGTAGTCCCAGCTACTTGGGAGACTGATGTGGGAGAATGGCTTGAGCCCAGGAGGTTGGGTGTGCAGTAAGCCATGATTGCACCACTGCAATCAGCCTGGGTGACAGAGTACGACCCTGTCTCAAAAAATAAATAAATAAATAAATAAATAAATAAATAAATAAATAAATAAAGTTTCCAAAACTCCATTTGGAAAGATCACGGATGTTCTTGTGATGCGCTTTTTTCCAGGAGCATCCTCAACCTTCGCTAAATAAATTTCTCATTTGAGACTTGCCTTATACACTTTTTGGTTAACATCTTATATTTTAATTTATAACATTCTATTTTGTGCCCCTATCTGAAATTTTCTTATCTGTTCATACATGTGGTCTACCATCTCCTGGATCATTTAATGTATTTTTCATTTTTATTTTGAAATCCCACTGTGATAATTCTCTTATCTGGCTATTTCTATGTCTACTTTTATTTACTGTGTAAACTCTCTTGACTTTGAGTCAAATTCTGCTGACTATTTGTTTTCTGTCAGACATTCTTTTTTATTATATGTCAGAGAGAATGTGTTAAGAAAACAGTAAAGACTGAAGTATTTATGATTTAACCCCATTGAGGGGTAGGAGCCAACACAGTTCTATTTTGTTTCAGGCTACTATTATGTAGGCTGACTCAATCTAATCTATATTAGAGATGCATGTAGAGTTTTTGGCAGCTTTAGTTACATTCAGTTTACTACTGGCTAAAATATTTTGAAGACAGTGCTTTTCCTTAGCTGGGCATGGGATCTGAGCACTGGCACAACTCTGGGTATGTCTTTAAGTGTTACCTCACAACTACTGGGTTTCCGAAAGAGGAAATCTCTTTCCACTTTACAGACCAGATGTCATATTTTTGTAATGTTGGTGAATTCTTCCTTTTCTCCATTCTTCACTTTCACTTTCTATATCCATGGATCTCTTTCTGATCTATTATCCAGACTTTAAGGGACTTTTTAAGGGACAAAGCATTGGTATCTTTCAGAAGGATTTCTCTGGGCTCTCCCACTTTTCTCCCAACATCCAGGTGCCTATCGCCTTCCCTCTTTGTGAAGGTTCCTTATGCCTCAGGTGGGAATCTTTCTCAGTTTCTTTCCCTCCACCATACTTTGCATACTACCCTCTTGGATTCAGTGAAGAAACATGGGAAAGAATCAGTGGATGTTTACAGGCTTGCTCCTCAGCTGAGGTTCCTAGGGATGCATGTCAGCTCACATGCTGCCATTAAGGTTTGATCAAAGCTTGGCGTTCTTCTCCCAATCACTTTCTGTAGCACATTTCTCCACCTGTTACCACTCTACCAGACATGAAAGCAGCTACGGATCTCTTCTTTTCCAAGAAGTGTTCATCACGTATGTTTAGGTCTCCAAGCTGTGATTTCCTTTAACCATGGTTTTGTAGCATAACAGACTTGCCCCTGTGATTAGGCTGGAAGCAATGGGCACTTATGACTGTTCCCATCATAATAAGAAGTATCAATGCATTTCAGGAATTTGAATCTCTATACATCTGTTGCCAAAAGTTTTTTTTTTTTTTTTTTTTTTTTTTGCAGTAACCTAAATTTCCCTCCATATTCCCTAAACTCTCATCACAAAAAGAATCAAAAGGTTGTGGGAGTGGAGCTTGCATTACACGTCGCATTTGAAAAATTGACTATTTTTTTTCATCAAATTAACTGGACATTAACTTAGATGTCTCAATAAGTAGCAGGGAGCATTTCTGGAAATGCTCTCTAATTTTGTTCTTCAGCAAACAGAAATTCAGTATATAAAAAGAGAAAAAGAAAAAAAAAACAAGAAAAGAAAGAAAAAAAACAGCTTAAGACAATGATAAACCAAAGTGAAGGAAACTGATAGCATTTTAGGAACCAGCAACATTTAATGAGAATGAAGCAAACAGCAGGGTATTAGACAAATGAAAGCAGACAAGAAAATCTAATAAAACAGCTTGATCTAGGGATAAAATATAGGGCCATGATCAAAGAAAACAATCTTATAAAGAAAACAGTACCTGATTTTCTACAGACACTTAGAAGCAGAGAATGATTCAAAAATTTAGTCAAGTTGTAGTACTAGATCTCTATTTTATGAATATGTATCTTATGAGAAGTATTCCTTTTTATTTTCTACAAATTGAAAATGGAGTGGTCAATAAATAAGCATGTTTTTACTTACATAAAGGCCCCAAAAGAAGAAAAAATATTGTTGGTTTGCTTTTATTTACACTTATAAATAATATAGATAAAAGCTACATTTTATGATAGGCAAAAGAAAATTTAAAGTAGTAATTGTGAAGCAGAAGCTATATAATTGGATTAAGTAGGCTTAATGATTTCAAAACTCTTAAATTACCCCTCAAATTACCCAATTTGAGAAATGTACTGAAAATCAGTATTTCTCCCAAGAGGGTTTTACAGATCTAGCTAATGGACCTTATTGAAAAAGTCTGATGTCTGTTATGGCAATTTGGGGAGAAGGGTAGAGTTTTAGGATTCATTATATACATTTTTATAGATGCCAAATTCTACACCCAGATTAACTTTGGTAACCACTAGCCCCATTTCTATTCTATTTCTTCTAAAGTAATTTATGTGGACTTAGCATTGATAATGACTTTTTTAGGAAGCTAAAAACATGAGTATATAATCTCATTTATCCTTTAAAACTACTCATTTAGTAAAGTGATGTCTTCTAAAATGGGAAAGATAGCTGAGAATTCTTCTTCATATAATGGTGTTTCCTGCATTTTGCTGATTCATAGTAGATCTTCGTACTTAATCTTAGTGCTTCTTCATTGTACAAAAACAACAGTTAAAGTGAAAATAAAATTTAGGAATTAGTTGACAGCCTTAATTATGCATGCTTGATTTCTTTGTTTGGCTCTCAGAATTTAATCCTTCATTGTCACGGTTGCATGCTTATCACATCTTATTTGTTTATACCTGTATCCCTAGCACTAAATACATAGCTTGCACCCAGTATACACTCAAGAAATAATTTTGTAATACAAAAGTGAAGGTTTCTTCTATTGGAAAATAATGTTCATTACATTATATAGTTGTTTGCTTTCTCTCTCTTTTTCTATTTATACAGGGAAAAGTATATATGCATATATATAGTAAACACATATATTTCAGATTTAATATATATCTAATAAGTATGTTGTTATATAATAATTACTGTTTTTATTATTTGCCAAACACTATTCTTTGCTCTTTAGCGATGTTAATCCATTAACTTTAATAACAGTTCCTTGGTTTAGGTACTGTTACTGTGCCCAGTTATTTTCTGTTAAGTGATCTGAGAGAGAGGAGCTAAATAAATTGCCCTAGGTCACACAGCTGCTAATGATATCATTGGGATTCAGAGACAGATCATTTTATGCAAGTCTAGCTTATAAAGCATCAAACTCTACTGCCTCTCCAACTATTCAAACAAAACTGAGATGCTTGTATGTGAAGACACAATACTACCCTTGATACTAAATTATTAGGAAATTTCCATATTCATTTTTTAGCACACATGTACTACTATATTCAGAAATAAGCATGAGGTATACACATACATTGTAAGGATATAGAACATGAGATAGAAATGTAAAAGAGGGTGATGGGGGAACTTCAGGAATTAATATCAATTTCTTAAGAAAATGCTGGAATTACACTGTGATGAACTAGGTTCCCACTCACTATTTGGTGGGAGTGAATGAGAGGCTTTGGATGTGAATGTGGGTGTGCCTTGTTCACCTTGCTCAGGTTCCAGCAGGTGCTCAATAAATGTGTGCATGAGTAGAGAAAGAAAGCAGGAAAATGGAGGGGGAAAGAAGGACGGAGAAAGGAGGTAGGGTGATCTAAGAAATGGGAATGTGCTTTTCCAAACTAGAGTTAAGACCCCAGCAGGCAGGGGCTGGGATCTATAATTCTTTTCAAGCCCACCATGTTCGATATAATGGAATGCAGGGACATCCTGTTTTAGAAAGAATACTTAATCTGTTTATTCTTTTACAATTGTCTGAATAATCTGCCCTAAGATAGCTAATGTAGCATTATTACTCTATCATTTAGATAAGAAAAGCACAACTTGGGATAGTTAAATGAATTAACAGAGGCCACATAGCTCAGTGGGGGAGGCGGGACTTTGTACTTGGTCTTTTAGTTCCAAAACATTATGTTTACCCCGGTATATATTAAGCTTCACCCTACTCTAAGACTTAATAATTAACAATTAAATATTCATTCCTAAATCTCTCACCTTTTGACAAACTTGGGTCTAATTTTTGAAAAAGTTTTCTTTTCAATAAAACCTAAAATTTCTAACTTTTCCTATACCCACTGAAATATGAGTTTCATGAACCAATACGGTTAATCTCTCTATGAAAATCCCTTATGTTGTGTTGTCAGAATTTCTTCCCACTTACAGTATCAGTTCAAACAGCTTTTTAGAGATAACTAATTCTTAGGGAAGCCTGAGTCCTTTATGGCTAATCCTTCACGTGGCAGCACCATTCCCTTTATTTTTAGCCTTATTTAGTTCAAGTGACAGTCTCCCTCTGACATCTACAGTGGCTTCCAGCTGTGTCTGGTCTCCCAAAGGGACTCTGAAGGGAAATCAGAAATGAGCACTGCAGAGTTTGAATGAGTTTTCTCTGAGTCTTACTAAATATGAAGCTTGCATGTTACATTTCTGGGGATATCCTGATTTCAATCTAGTGATAAGTATTGGCATTTGGAGGTAGTAACCCAACCATTGTAAGTCCTTTTTTATTTTTGGTAGAGCTGCACAATCTCAAATATTTATGCAATAATTATTTCATATACAATTTCTGTTTTCAGGGAAAGGTAGCTTGAACTGGAAATTGAACATTTGCCATGTTACCCACTCTTTCAGTATACATGCATGCATGCATTTATTCAATTACTAATTCACATATATCACTAATTCAACAAACATACATTTAGTTTCTACATTACATTAGATGCTAGATTCTGGGAATACATATGCAAAAAGTAGCCTCTGATTGCCAAGTCTCATGGTCTTATAGAGATAACTTTGTGGAGCAAATCATTAAAGTGCTTTATTGTTGACAAAGTCACTCCATCTCCAACTTTTAAATTTTTATCAACTAATATGGGAGCTTTTACTCCACAGTCTCAAATATTCTAACGCATTTTTTTCAATTGTTCATTGGTAGATATTTAAGATTTTATACCCCGAACTGTTTTGATCATGCTATCATAAACGGGATTACATAACATTTCCTAACCAGTTATTTGAGTGTAAATAGGAAAGTTGTTAATTTTATGTTAATTTTGTTATCAAGTCCATTACTGGGCTTTTGATTATTTTCGCCTATTTTATTTCAGCTACTTTTGTTAGGTTTCCCAGGTGGAAAATCATGTAATTCAAAAACCGGAAAAACTGTACTCTTAACATTAAAAAAAAAAAAAAAACTGTGATTTTCTTCTTTTCTGGTTTAATTGAAGATTATGTATAGAATGTAGATCAGTAATAACGATGATATTAGTCATTTTCATCTTAATTATTTGCATTAAAGAATGCTTTTAATCTGTTTTATATTATTAATAATGCTTGTTTTTCAACTTCTCTTTTTCTAAAGTTCATTTTTATTGCATTAAGATAACTATTACTTTACTAACATTTTACAGTAAGTATGGATTTTGAATTTTAAAAGTGTCTTCAATGTCTCTCTTCAAGTGATTTTTATTGACCCACTGTTTTGATGGATTAAATAATTAGTGTCATAATGTTAAACTACTCTTGAATGTGATACCTATATTTTACTTATTTGTTGTACAAGTATAGACTCAAATTGGATAGTAAAGGAGAGTTTAATAAACAAACTATTTATAAATTGTCGTCAGGTTTAAGGAAACCAGAAAATGGCGATGTTGTACCATGGGACTAGTAATAGTGGGTAACCTTTACTATCTCTCGGCTGGAAGGGTAAGCAAAAAGGGTTAAACAGGGTAGCTACATGGCCAGGACTGCTTGACAAGAAGTGCGACCCTTATTAGAAAGATGCAGTCAACCAACAGTGACACTGTATGAAGGGAGTCAATGGAATTATTCCCCTACGACATTCCTGCCACCCACTGTTTTCTGCCCATGTAACTTGAAGCCAGAGGATGGAAAGTCCACTGATACTCTTTATGAGGCCCTGATTTCTAGGGCACACAGCTGGGTGGAGCAAGAACAAGAATGAGGAAACAAAATACATTTCTAATCTCTATATGTAGAGTTTCTAATAGCTTGGTATATTCCAGTCTCTGTACTATATATGGTCATTCCCATTATACAAAAAGAACTCAAACTAATAAACCAGTACCGTTAAGAATGAAGAAAGAAATGAAGATCCCGTGTTAAAAATTTGCGTGTGACAACTGTACCTAATAAAGAAACCAATGTGGCTAGAGTTTGATGACAAAGGAAGACTGACTTGGGATAAGGATAGAGAAGAATCCAGAAGCTATTAAATAGGATTCAAGGGCTTGCAATTTATAAGATGTTAGGTTTTTATTCTAGCTACAATGGAAGTCCATTGCAAGGTTTTATGTAGAGAAGGGTTATGAGAAGATCATCTGACTTATTTCCTGAAATAATTCCTGGTAAAATCTCTGCACCAGATGATTGATACAGCTAAGCATGCATACAAGTAGGTAGGTAATATTCTTTCTCTGAGTATGTATGGTGGGAGGATGTGGGTTGGTGGGTGGAGATAGTTTGTTAACTATGTTCTTGTTTTCTTTTCTCCAGGTCTCTTTCTGTTTAAATCTTCCAGATATAGGCTGGAACACCGCATATTCTCACTCATAGGTGGGAATTGAACAATGAGATCACATGGACACAGGAAGGGGAATATCACACTCTGGGGACTGTTGTGGGGTGGGGGGAGTGGGAGGGATAGCATTGGGAGATATACCTAATGCTAGATGACGAGTTAGTGGGTGCAGCACACCAGCATGGCACATGTATACATATGTAACTAACCTGCACAATGTGCACATGTACCCTAAAACTTAAAGTATAATAAAAAGAAAAAAAAAACCATGAAGAATGATTTAGAGATGTAATTCTTTAAAGAATTATATAGTGGTTGGTTATAGTTTTAAAATGCCTTCCTGTATTTGTATTTCTGCATCTTATTTTTGTGTACTTCTACTTTTCTTGACATATTTACTAGAAACTTTTCTACTTTATTGATGATTATTTTCTTGAAGAGCAAGATTTTTGCTATTTCCGATGTCTGTGTTTATTTTACACTACCATATGCTTTTGGTTGCACTGTCCTTATTTTCTGCTGTTTTTTTTCCCCCAATAATAAGACTACTGTCTAATGTTTTTGAGCATAACTTGTAAGTAATCTGTTTTTATTCTTATTATCTTAGTAATATCATTTAAATATTAAAATATTATAAATGCCTTGTAGATTACATCTCTTATTTTTGACATATAGTGAAGAGAATACCATTTGTTAACAATATAAAATCACAGTTTTATTTTTCTATAGACCCACGAGATATAAGAATGTTTTTACTTTTTTAGTATTTTTTCTATGAATCCTTCATTTAAATATGTATTTAATTCAATATTTTTTCCAGTATAATTTCCCATTAAAAATGACTTTACTATGATCATTTTAGGGTACATTTCAAAAAATTTACAAATCATATTTTTGTGAGAGCCAATATAAATATTTGCAGATTAAATTTAGCTATCCTTTCTCTGTTGGAATTGTATTGGCTCTTTTCTCAAAAATCAATTGATTATAAATGTGTCAGTCTATTCTGGGCTGTCCACATGCCTGTTTTTACAATGATAATGCACTGCATTGTATATTGTATCTTTATACTAAGTCCTACAACCAAGTAGCATAAACCACTGAAATTGTTCTTCCTTTTCAAAAATACATCAGCTATTTTAGTTTTTTTAAAAAAACTTTCATATAAAATTTAGAATTAGCTTGTCAATTTTCACAAACTACATGCTGCAATTTTAACTGGAATTATTTTGATTTTAAAGATCAATTTCTGGAGAATATCATCTTAAAAATAGCAAAACTCCCATCCATTCACATGGTATATGTCTCCATTTATTTAATGGTCTTAATTTTTCTCAGCCATGTTTTACACTTTTTTCATTTGGAGGTTTTATACCTCTTTGGTTAAGTTTATTCATAATTAGTTTTTCCATGCTTTCAAGTTAATTCATTACTGACATCGCCTCAGATAATTACCACCAATAATTGATGAGGCCTCAGTAAATGAGAACAGAAGTTATCACTCAGTTGTCTTTAATAGATTTAAAAAAATGTAAAAAAGATAAAAAGTAAAAGTGAATTTCCACTTAGTGATTAAGTTGTCCAGTATAACATGGTTGACATCTGCGTATCTAAGGACGTAGGATTAAAAGCAAACTATTATTGAAGAACTACCTTCATCCCTTCCTAATATCGCCTCAAAGCCTTTTTTCTAATGTATCCTATGAACACTTTCGAGACTCAAGTGTTCTTCTACTTTGTGTCTTCCATTTCCAGTAGAAATATATTTTCCAGTAGAAATATATTTTCCAGTAGAAATATATTTTCCAGTATATTTTTCGTGAACTTTTTGATCTATTTTGTTTAATTCACTTTTACTCATTTAGTCATACTTTCACTTTTTCTTTCATTCTTACTAGAGTCTATTCAAACTCATAATTTTAAAAATACAAGGTACCTCATTTCTGAGATAATTTTTTCTTTTATTTGTGTCTAAGTTCAGTCAGTTCTCTTCATTTTTCTCTGCTTTTAAAAATCCATTAATGTTGTATTTTAATTTCAGAATTTTTCTTTTTAATATTCTCAAATGTTTGCTTGATGACCCTTTTAATTCTTCTTTTTTTTCCTGCAGGAATTTTCTTACATTGATAGTCTTTTTGCTTTTTTTGGCGAGACTTCTGTGTGGACTTATTAATTCCTCTCGTGTTCATATATGTGGCATTTTAGGGTTTTATAAAATTGCTAGTTAAATATTACCCTCTTCTGTCTGTATTGCAAAGTCTAGATACGTTAGTGGATTTGTTTTGTTGCTAGGAGGATGAGTAGTAGTTCCTCCAATTTTATGGCTATATTTTGTTTGGTAGAATGCTAAATTTTCTTCTTTTGCTTTTTTACTCTTCATCAATCAATTGCCAAAGGATGCTGCATTTTGACTTTTTTACTTATTTTTATTTACTTTTTTGTTTTTTTGAGATGGAATCTTGCTCTGTCGCCAGGCTGGAGTGCAGTGGTGCGATCTTGGCTCACTGAAACCTCTGTCTCCCGGTTCAAGTGATTCCCCTGCCTCAGCCTCCTGAGTAGCTGGGACTACAGGCGCGAGCCACCATGCCCAGCTAATTTTTTGTGCGTATTTTAGTAGAGACGAGGTTCAACCATGTTGGCCAGGATGGGCTTGATTTCCTGACTTCGTAATCCACCCACCTTGGCCTCCCAAAGTGTTGGGACTATAGGCGTGAGCCACTGCTCCTGTCCTCATTTTGACTTTTATCCCCCAGAATTTTGCCTGTTTTATTAAAAACAATTTTATTTTCATGTAATTTCTGACTTTGACTCACAGTAGTTGGGGCATGATATAGACAGGGTCTACTACCAGAAAGACTCACATGCAAGGAATGGTATAAGATATTTAATGCTCTGTCTAGTTACCTAACATTCATTAGTTAATATATCTTAGGTGGAGATCCAGGAATCATCTTCCCTTTAGTTTCTGGTCATAATGGGGCTCTTTCTACTTACCTGATCTGTTGTCACTGCTACCCCTATGAGCTCCTAAGGACAAAGCAAAACTTCTATTTCTGCTTATTTCTATTTTTCTCATCTTACCAAATAGTCTTCTTTTTTCTTTTATTTTAGATGAGGTCAGAGTGGAATGGGACTGTAGTGAAAGGAAGTACATTTAAAAAGCTTTATTCTTCATTTAAATACGCATCCTGAAGAGATATACAGTAGATTCTATGAATGTTCTTTGCAAATTACAAAATTAGCCAAGCCTTTTCACATTATTTGTATATCTCAGAATTTTAAGAACCTATTTGATGATCTCAGTAGGAGGTTAATACTAATACACTTCTTGAAGGGATGGGGACAATACTTAATGCTAATAAACTTTTTTTCATGTGACACTGGAGGAAAAGCAGAGAAACACTTATGCTTTTAATTGAACCAATTTGTACTTTCTACAAGCTCCCCCTGTGATTGTAATTCACAGTAATTTTGGGGAACCACTACCAAAAATCCTTTACTGAAAAGAATAGTCAGGCATACTACTGAGCTTTGGTGTAGCAAAAGGCGTATTTGGGTTTTATTTATCCTACTAGGAAGCAGTGAGGGACTGGACACCTGGGAGCAGGACTACAAAAAAATTCTCAACTTTGTACATTCCCCATGTTTCTTTTGGCTTGTATCTCCCTGATGGGCTCCCCTTAGTGATCAACAAGAAAGTGATTCAGATGGAAAGAACTCCTATATTTGTGTTCCGAGGTGGTAAAGAAGGAATGGCTGGGAATATTTAGTACTATGCTGAAGTTGGGCCTGGGGGAGAACACTCAGTGGAGAGTGTAGGTGTATCCTGAGAGTGTGAGGCAAAGGAAAAAGGAAGAAACTGGAGTGGGGAGAGTTTATTTATTGCTTAACTAGGGACAGTTTGGCATTCTTAGGCAAATGGTGTTCCCCATTTACTGATGGACTCAGACAAGTGCAGTTTAATGGCATGTCTCAGTGAACCAAGTAACTAAATAAAGGTACATTTCCATAGACTACTGAGCCAAGTATATATTTCTAAATCAAGCATAGAAAGGAAGAGAACCTCACACATCCCATAGTGTGCTGGTAGCCCCAGACAGTGAGAAATGCTCACATTTCTACACTTTCTATAAATTTCCTTTGCTTCAAAATATCAGTGCTTGAATAAAATTATTGATGGGTTTATCTCAGCCTAAAATTAAACGCATACGTCAACATGTCTTAAATATTACTTATTTTCTACAGACAGATCTCAAAAAATTTTGTAATCATTTGCATAGCTTAATTTCCGCTTGCCAAATTATTTCTATTGACAATAATCCCTATGCCCAATGGGTACTTGGCATTTATCAAAGCATTTTCGCATGCATGACGATATGAGATTGATCATGCTTATATTAATCTCTGGAAACATGACTCTACAAGTCATGGAGAATTCAAACAACTCACATCAACCCAGCAACCCTGGAAGTCGTCAGGACAAGATTTAATAACATTGCACGGATATTGATAATCAAGTAAGTACTCTGCTCAAAGATATTTGGCCTTTAAAAGCTAAAAATAGAAACTTTGATCTGATATTTTGAGCCCAAATCCAAACTCTTTATATCAAATATCATACCTTCTGGGCCGTGACTTGCTCATAGGTTTTATGCCAGGAGAGTAGTTAAGGAATAGACAAACAAAACAGATTATTGCTACAACAACTGGTATAAATTGAGCACTACTATGTGTAGAGATCTGCATTCAGTAGTTTCAAACATCATATTCTTGTCACAATTGCCCTATAAGAAAGGGGACTTTGTCTTTTCAATTTACAGATAAGAAAGCAAAAACATAGATATTGGAAGGAAATTATCCTTATAGCCACAGATCAATGGTGAATTATTTTCTGTTTATTTACTTAGAAGATGTCTGACTTGGCAGATCTCCTTTAAAATCTATCCATGTTCGAAACTTCCCGCCTTACCTTCAACTCAGAGAAGCATAAAAGAACGGTCTTGCAGTCTCAGCATGAATCATGTAAATCTCTAAATTTCTCAAGCGCCAATGCATCTTCCTGATCATTTACCTATTGTAAGTCTATCTGCTAAGGCTGGTTTCTTGGCCTCTTTTGTTATCTGTCTGTCTATATATCATCTAGATATCATTTGTCTATCTCTGATTGCTTCATAGTTAACTTTTAATTAAAAAAAGGTAAGGTTGAGATTATTTAAGAAGAATGTTTCATATGAGCATTTGATAAACTGTATTCCATGGGACAACATTTACACAAAATCATTTAAGCCTAATCCATTTTCTAATCAAATATACTGCAGTGATGTTACTGTTTTCAGACCATCTTTGAAGAATCACTATCATCATCAAGAGATTAACATATCTGAAAAATCCTGAGGTTAGAAAAAAAAGTTAATTTTATTGAACATAGCATTTTTAAATGTATTTAAATCTCCTCAGGCATCCTTTTCTGTTTTTAATACTGTTTCCTTATATCCTGAAGAATAATGTCTGCATTTTCTTGTCTGTCATGTATATAATGTAATCTGTCTGTTCTTAGGAATCCTCAGAAAACAAAACCTTTTCCGTCTCCCCTCAGCAGCCATCATAGACTGATTCCGCAGAGGTTTGACTTCTGGTTGTCTTGGTGTTTGGTGTTTGTTTTCACAGAATCCATTTAGGGTCGCAAAGTATTTACCATCTGCTCCTACTCTTTCTTTTGAAGTAAATGTCCTCATGGCCACTGACTCATTTCCCAGGATGGTTATATGGTCACCTCCATGTCCTTATTCAAAGACTAAGCTAGTTTTGAAGAAAGAAGAATAATCCACTATGTCACCTGTAGGGGACTGACAGTATCTCCCAGGGACAGCTGTGAAAGAGTATTCTGGGGCCACGTGTGGTGGCTCACACCTGTCATCCCAGAACTTTGGGAAGCCAAAGCGGGAGGATCGCTGGAGTCTAGGAATTTGAGATCAACCTGGGCAACATAGCAAGGCTGCATTTCTATAATAATATAAAAATTTTAAAAATGAGTACTCTGGGATACACTGGTGCAGTGTTGAGTTCCTTCCTCCTTGAAGGATGTCTGCCTTGGATGCTAGAGAAATTGAAGTCCAGCCATGACAAATCTTTGACATGCCTAAAGAGGACTGATTAGAACTTCAGCTGGTATTCTTTACCATATAGTTGTGACTCAGTCCTTACTAAGATAAAGTTTCTGAAATATTCCTTTACCTTTGTAATGCTATGCTTGCCATTCTTTACTCTCCTCACCCCAAATGTTTTCTCAAACAAAAGCCAATCAGAGAATGGAGAATAAACCTTTCCAGCTGATGAAACACAAATATCTTTTTTCTTTTGGATTTATTTAGCAGTTGACATTACCGAAACCATAATGAATGATAAAGAAGTGACCATTGATATATATCAGCTACCTATTACGTGTTAGATAATGAATTAAAGGTTTGCACACACAATGATGTTTAATCATCTCTACAACCTTGAAAAAGTTATTTCATTATTTTTACAAAATCCCCTAAATTTCCAAATAATCATGCTCATGTGCTTTCAATCTAGAAACAACAATGAAAGTGCATGATAGAGTGGAGAAAAGTCCCATTTACACAATAAGTTTTATTTCGAGCTAGGGGAAATCAAGTAGATAATTAGGTGTGGTATATCCAATCTTGAGAGAATATGCACTGTACTGGAGGAAAATGGCTTTAGAAATTAAGACAGAACTTGGTTTAAATAACTTTGGGAAAATCGTTTAGGCCAGAGAACCACGTCATCTCCCTCAACCCGGTTTCTTCTCTACCTACCCTACAAGTCATCACTATATTAGTGTTAACTGTTAGTATTAACTAAGTTTATCTGATTCCTCTTTAAGCAATTCCTCAAAAGAAAAAAATCTGATAATTTCATATTTGCGCTTAAAGGCGCTTAATGAATCCCACTGCTTAAACAAACAAACAAAAACAACAACAACGAGAATCATAAATCCTCAGTGTAGTGGCCCTTCTGCTTCAGACAGTGCTGGCCTTACCAGCCTGCTTTGAACCAGCCAGGATCCCTCTTCATGCTCCCACCACATAGGCTTCCATTTCAGTTTTCAGCAAAGATCATTCTTTTGCATGGAATGTCACATACTCTCTCACCTAAACCTGAAAAACGTTTGCTTATCTTTCAGAACTTAGGACAAAAGTTATCTGATCATGAAAGGACCAATTTATCCATTATCCCACCCATCAGTTGCCATCTGATGAGGTCTACTTCTTTTTCCTTGAAATTTTTATAATTTTAACAAAATAATGCAATGAAGAATTTCTCATTTAATGCTATTTTATCTTTTAAAATTGTTAGCTTTGTAAGTTTATCAGTGTTTTCTCTTTTTTTCTTGCTGTATCTACAATGGCTACCACTACAACTCACAATGTAAGTGTTCAATTCATATAGGAAAAATTGAAAGAAAAAAACTGTGAGTAAATAAATTGATAGATGACTCCTCAGTTATCTCATCTTCTACATGAAAACAATAATATATAGATATATTTAGAAGTATGAAGATTAAATGATATGTAGAAAGATCATCTGTTATATTGCCTGATATGAAATTGGGAATTAACAATGGCAGTCTTTATTTTTCCCCAATAATTTTAATTTTAGGAAATTTTTAGGTTCACTGCAAAACTGATCAGAAAGAACATAGTTCCCATGATATCCCCAGCAACCCAGGCATGCACACAACCTCTCTCATTACCAATACACCCCACCCGAGTGGTACATTTGTTATAATTGATGAACCTACAATGACACATTACTATCACCCAAACTCTATCACATTAGGGTTCACTCTTGATGTTGGACATTTCCTGAATTTTGACAAATATATAATGATGTTTATCCACAATTGTAGTATCTTTCAGAATAGTTTCATTGCTTTAAATCTGTCATGTATCGCCTATTCATCCCTCCATCTCCGTAACCCATAGCAAACACTAAACATTGTCATGATTATTGTAAGTCTTGAAGTCACATAGTGATAGTCCTCAAACTGTTTTTCTCCTTCAATATTATGTTACCTACTCTGGACCTTCAGCCTCTCCATATAAACTCTAGAAATAGTTTGTCAGTAACCACAAAATAACTTGCTGGACTTTTAATTGGGATTGCATTGAATCTATAGATCAAGCTGGGAAGAACTGACATCTTGACAGTATTGAGCCTTCTTATTTATGAACATAGACTATCTCTCCATGTATTTAGTTCATTTATTTCTTTCATCAGAGTTTTTCAGTAATCCTTATAGATCTTGTAGGTTTTTTGTTATATTTATACCTACGTATTTAATTTTGCGATGTCCTAGTATAAATAGTACTGTGTCTTCAGTTTCAAATTCAACTGCTTCATTGTTGGTATATATAAAAGCAATTGATCTTTGTGTATTAACCTTGTATCCTGAAACTTGCTGTAATCACTTATTAGTTTCAGGAGTTTGTCAATTCTTTAAAATTATTTACATAGATTATGTCACCTGTAACAATAAGTTGTACATTTTCTTTTCCAATTAGTATATCTTTTATTTTCTTTTCCTGTCTTATTGCACTAGCTAGGATGACTACGAATGGTGAGAGGAAATATCTTTGTCTTGTCCTGATCATCCTTAAAAAGCTTCTAGTTTCTCAAAGTTAGGTACAATGTTAACAGTAGGTTTTTTGTAGTCTTTGTCCTCAAGTTGAAGATGTTTCCCACTATTTCTAGTGTACTGAGAAAATTTTTACCATGAATGGATGTTGAAACTTGTCAAATGCTTTTTTCTGCATTTTCTAATATAATTTTGATTTTTTTCTTCTTTAGTCTGATGTGATTGTTGGATTAGATTTATAAATTTTTCAATATAAAAGCCTTTTATAGCTGGGATAAATCTTACTTCATTGTAGTGTATAATTATTTTAGCTATTGTTGAATTTGATTTGCCAATAGTATGTTATGGTATCTGCATCTATGTTTATTAGAGAATTGGTCTGTAGTTTTCTTTTCTTGCAATATCCTTGTTTAGTTTTGGTACTAGGGTAATTCTGGCTTTTTAGAATGATTTAGAAAGTATTTTCTCTGCTTCTATCTTTTGAAAGAGATGGCAGATAATTGCTATAATTTCTTCATTAAATGTTTGACAATTCACCAGTGAATACATCTGGGCGTGTTGCTGTTTTGGAAAGTTATTAATTGTTTATTCAATTTTTAAAATAGATTCAGGTCTATTCACATCGTCTCTTTCTTCTTGGAAGGTTGTGAAGAATCCAGGGCAGGAAATAACAATTGCCTTAATTTATATTCACAACAGACAGGGGGTAAGTTGACCTAACCCCTGATATTAGGAATGTAAGCCTTTTTCTTTCTTAGTTAGCCTGGCTCAAATCTTATCAATTTTATTGCTCTTTTCAAAAAAAAAACAATAAAACAAAAAACCAGCTTTTGTTTTTTGTCAGTCTTCTCTATTGACTTTCTATTTTAGATTTCTGCTCTTTTTCTTTCATGTAACTTACTTTGAATTTAGTTTGCTCTGCCATTTCTATATTCTGAAGGCAAAAGCTTAGATGATTAAGATCTCATTTTCTTATTTTCTAAGATATGTATTCAATATCATAAATTTTATTTTAAGCAATGCTTTCACTGCGTATCTGAAATTTTATTGTGTTTTCATTTTTATTTGGTTTAAAACATGTTGTAATTTCAGTTGAGATTTCTTCTTAGACAAATTGTTATTTAGAACTCTGCTGTGTATGAGTATTTGCGGATTCTCCAGCTTTTTGTTATTGATTTCAAGTTTAATTCCATTGTGTTTTGAGAGCAGGAATTATATGATTCCCATTCTCCTAAATTTGTTAAGGTGTGTTTTATGGCCCAGGATGTGGTCTATCTTGGTGAATGTTCTGTGTGAGATTAATAGTAATATGTAATCTGCTGTCATTGGATAAAGTAGTCAACAGTTTTAATTATATCTAGGTGACTGGTAATGCTTTTGAGTTCAAGTATGTCTTTACTGATTTTCTGCCTGGTGAATCTATCTATACATTTCTAAGGGAGGGGGTGTTAAAGTCTTCAACTATATTTGTGGATTTATCTACTTTTCCTCACAATGTTATTAGTTTTTGCTTCACATATTTTGAGGCTCTGTTGTTAGGTGATTACACATTAAGGATTTGCACAGATTCTTGGAGCGTTGATCACTTTATCATTGTGTAATGCTCACTTTTATAACTGATAACTTTCTTTGGTCTGAATCCTGTGCTGTCTGAAATTAATGTAACTACTCCCACTTTCTGTTGATTAATGTTAGCATGTTATATTTGTCCACTGTGTTAATCTTTATGTGCTTTTATATTTAAGGAGGGGTTTATTATAGACCATGTATAGTTCAATCTTGTTTTTTCATTCACTCTGACAATCTGTGTCTTTTAATTGGGGTATTTAGACCACAATGTTTAAATTAATTATTGACATAGATGGATTAATATCTATCATATGTTACTGGTCTTTCCTAATTTATTGTCCTGTTCTTTTTTTCTTTTTGTGTCTTCCACCCTTTTCTACTTTTTAGGTTTTATGTGAGCATGTTATATTATTCAGTTCTCTCCTATTTTGCATATCAATTATTCAACATTTTTCAGTGGTTCTGCTAGAATTTGCAATATACATTCTTTCATGTCTACTTCCAAATAACACTAGTGTGAATAGTTAACACAACATAAAGTTCTTCATTCTTCCCTCCTTTGTATCATTGATATAATTTATTTCGCTTAACATAAGCATGTTTGTATATATATGTATATATAAAATGTATAATCAAATAATTACTGCTATTATTGTGAACAAATTTCTATCTCCTTGATCAATTAAGAATAAAAAACCCCTTTGTTTTAACTTCACTTATTGTCTTACTAATGCTCTTTTTTCCTTTATATAGATCTGAGTATCTGACCTGTATTATTTTTCTTCTCTCTGACTAACTTCTTTAACATTTCTTGCAAGTCAGGTCTACTGGTAACAAATTTCCTCAAGTTCTTGTTTTTCTGTGAAGGCTTTTTATTATTTTTACTTTTGAAGATAATTCTTCACAAATTACCGTATCAAGAAATAGACTTCTAGTTGTTTATTTTCCTCTCAACAGTATAAATATTTCACTCTATACTCTTATTATTTGCATGTTTTCTAGGGAAAAATCCTTTCTAATTTTTATCTTTGCATCTCTATAGGTAAGGTTTTCCTTCCTGCACCTACCTCGAGCTTCTTTCAAGATTTTCTCTTCATCTGTGATTTATGAAGTTTTAATAATATATGCCTAAATGTAAAGTCTTTTTTTTTGCATTTATTTTGCATGGTGGTCTCTGAACTTCTTGGGTTTGTGGTATGGTGTCTGTTATTAATTTGGTAAAATTTGAAATAATTATACAACTCACCATAATGTAGAATCAGTCATTATTGCTCCAAATATTCCTTCTGTTTCTGTTTTTCTGTTTGTTTGTTTTTGGTTTGTTTGTATTTCCCTTCTGTAATCCCTATTATGTGTATGTTATTCCTTTTGTAGTTATCCCAGAATTCTGAGATTTTCTATTTCTTTTTAGTCTTTTTATTTTTTGTTTTTTCAGTTTGTGAAGTTTCTATAGACATAACCTCCAGCTCAGAGATTCTTTCCTCAGCCGTATCAAATCTACTAATGGGTGCATCAAAGGCATTCTTTATTTCAGTCATAGCATTTTAGATCTCTAGCATTTTTTGATATTTTCTTAAAAATTTTCTCTCTTCTTACATTATCCATCTGTTGTTGCACCCTGTCTACTTTTTCCATTAATGCCCTCAGCTTAGTAATTCTACTTTTTTTTTTGTTTGAATTCTTGGTCTGATAAAGCCAACATTCTTTCCACATTTTCTTCCGGTTCTACATGTGTTTAGCTTCTTCAAACTGTTTGTTTTCCCTTTAGTATATCTTGTAATTTTTCATTGAAAGGTGCACATGACGTTCTGGATAGAAGAAAATCTGGAAAATAGGCCTTTAGTTATGTAGTGGTAAGGCATTGGGGAGTAGAAGCATTCTATAGTCTTATGATTAAATTGTAGAATTATGAACTTCACCAGTTTATAATCTTTGGACTTTGCTACTAGTGCTTCTCAGTTTTTCCTCACCTTAGGTAAGACAAGATAATTGGAGTGAGCTGGAGTTGAGTATTTTCTTTCCTCCACATAAATCTAAATTCCAGGGTTAGGTATTTTTCTTCCCTTAGTTAGGTTAGACCCTAACAAACTTTGTTTCTCCTGATGAAAGGCCTTGTTAAGTAAGATCAGAAAGCTGTGGTATATTTCACAATGGCTTTTTTCTTCCCCCTGCTGGAATCACAAGAGATTTTTCTCTATTATTCACAGTGGGGAACTAGAAGAGCTCCTGGGAGGTAAAATTTGTGGTAATGTAGGAGCCTCTCTCTGACTGGACCCTCTTGGGAGTTTCTAACTCTCAGAGTTGTCCACACTGAGCCTCCAGCAATGTGTCAAATACAGCTCAAATTTTACGACCCCAGCACTGATTCTTGAGGAGGTTCTTGCTCAGGTAAACTGTGATTTTCTGCACCTGCCTGTCTGTCTCTCCAATTTTTTGGTCAGTGGTTTGCCCTGTGACCTTACCTTTCTGAGAGATCTAAAAAGAGTTTTTGATTTTCCAGTTTGTCCAACTTGTTACTTGTGGTTAGGATGGATTTGTGACTTTGAAGCTCCTCACATGCAGGTCTGAAAACTGGATGTGTGGCAGTTCCTTTGTTTTTTTTTCTTTTCTTCTTTCTCTTTTTTTTTTTAATGAGAAGAATGATAATTATACCTTCATTTTTTTCTGATCACTTTTTTTTTGGATTTATGAATACTTAATTTCTATAATAATCCCACAAAGTAGATGATCTTTGTTTGCATGCATGCCATTAAATTTATCTTCAGTTATTTAATTTAAAAAATGACAGAGTAACCTTTGACAAATCTTCCCATGAACTACAGTTTGTCTCTCTTCTACCTCCTCTCTCTCTCTCATGGTCCCCCACCCACCACACACACATACCTTATCCCTAACCTCAAGGATATAAATTCTAATACGAAAGTTAGACAATAAGGCTACAATTAAGATCAAGGGACTCTGATGACCCAAAAGACCGTATCATCCTGGAAATTTGAAGAGTTGTTCTGGAGGAAGTGACAATTGAATAGAGGTTTAAACAATAAGGAAAAGTTAGCCAGCAATAAAAAGGAGATGGACATGGGAAAGAACATTCTAATCAGTGATAGGAATATGATGCAAGGATGCAGAAATTAAAGAGAACTGTACACAGCACACTTGAGAATTTGCAATTAATTGAGCATAGCTTGAATGTGGGATGCACTTTGAGCAGTGATAAAACATTTTAAACCCAGAGTGTATTTAATAGATGTATAGCAATGGTCCCCAACCCTTCTGTCACCAGGCATTGGTTTCATGGAAGACAATTTTTCCGTGGACCGGGGCTGGGGAGGATGGTTTCTGGATGATTCAAGTGCATTACATTTATTTTGCACTTTATTTCCATTATTATTACATTGTGACATATAATGAAATAATTATACAACTCACCATAATGTAGAATCAGGGTGGGCCCTGAGCTTGTTTAACTAGATGGTCCCATCTAGGGGTGATGGGTGACAGTGACAGATCATCAGGTGCTAGATTCTCGTAAGGAGAGCGCAATCTAGAACCCTTGCATGTGTGATTCACAGTAGGGTTCACGCTCCTATGAGAATTTAATGCCGCTGCTGATCTGACGAAACAGAACTCAGGTGGTAATAGGAATGGTGGGGAGCAGCTGTAAATAATGATGAAGCTTCGCTCACTTGCTCACCCTCCGTTCATCTTCTGCTGTGCAGCCCGGTTCCTATTAGGCCACGAACTGGTACTGGTTGGGGACCCCTGATGTATAGAACCTGAGAAAGGATCTCCTAAGCCAGGTGGCTTAAACCCATTTCTGAAGTATATTATTCCTTATCTTCTGAGGCCCTGCAAAATGAGAGGGGAGCCCAGAAAAATGAGTGGGGAACTCAGATCAGTGTATTCTGGAGTGGTAGTGGAATCAGTCTTCCTTCTTCTGTATTATTTCCTCCATATCACAAATCAGCTTTGGGTTCTGGACATTCAGAATACAGATAGGTCCAAACTCTCTTTGGGAATAGAAGACATTATTTTTTGGAAAATCAACACTGGAAAGGAAAGGTATTGCCCTTTTTGGAGGGTGGACAAAGGTGGTTTTGAATAGCTGTCTGGTTGAGTGTTTCTGTTTCCCATCAGTTGTCATATTAATGCATGAGTATATAACATTTTACACTAAGGAAGATGAAAGTTAATTTTTCAATTATGCAGCAAAAATAAATGTACGCCTAACATTACGGCAGGCGCTTTTAGAGATAGAAAGCAGAGTAAAGAAAATAGTCATGTTTGAACTTAAATAGCCAAACTGAATTCAGTTTTTGATGCTGCATTTATTTTTGTTTTGTTGGTTGTTTTCCAACTGATCTATGTACTATTTTTCCACACCATACAGATTTCAATGCATGTGAATTGTCATCAGGACATTGGCAGTTTGACATAATGAAGTTCTAATGACTGAGTACATGTTGTGACTAGTCTTTTTACATTACACATAAAGAGCACTTTTATGTGTGTGAGTATATTGACCCTATAAAAAAATCTTTGCTATATCTTGCTTGAGCTATTTCATTAATTTCTCAGGCCAACTCCCTGATTTTACACTCTAGTTTCAAAACACTCTGCCCACTTTCGTTAAGCCAATCTTTATGAGATTTAAGACAGAAGGTTTGAGAATCCTTCAGTGGCTTTCCTAACTCTCAAAGACACTGATCATCCCAAGATCTATTTTTCCAAACGAATGGCACTTTTCTACTGTGTTATTGGGCATCCCACATGTTCTGTTAACCCACATATGCTTCATCAACAAGCTAACAATGTCCCTGAAGTTTTTTTTCCTACCTGTTGATTGAATTCTTTGCCTACAACTGCAATTCTCAGATCTATCTAGTTCAAATTAAATTTTCCCCTCTCTTTCCTGATCATTCAATAAAAGTTTTAACGTTCATATCTTTAATGAGGCACTTAGAACAATATGTCTCATATTCCAGTTTTCTTTATTGGATTACGAGTTCTTGACAGACAAACTTATTATCTCCCTGCCTTAGTCTGTTTGGGCTTCTATAACAAAATACCACAGAGTGGTGGCATATAAGCAACAGAAATTTGTTTCTCATAGTTCTGGAGACTGGGAAGTCCAAGGTCAAGGTGTCAGCGGACTCAGTGTCTGACAAGGACCTTCTCTCTGGTTCATAGATGGCCATCTTTTCACTATCCTCAAATGGTGAATGCGAAAAGGGAGCTCTCTGGAGTCTTTTTTATAAGGGCACTAATTACATTCATAAAGGTTGTGCAATAATGAGCTAATCACCTCCCAAAGACCCTATCACATAATAACATTGCATTGGGTATTAGCATTTCAGTGTGTGAACTGGGGGGTTGAATAAACATTCAGTCTGAAGCACTCCCCATATCTCTACATCCTCCCCTAAATTATATGCATGCATTGTTTTGTTTATTGTAACAGAGCCACAGTTTGGTAGTTCTTTTTCTCAGCTGTATTCCTAGAGGAATCCTCAATATATAAAAAAAATCCTAAATTGATTACTCCTTAGTTAATTTAAATATTTCCCAACTTATTGCAATATGGAGATAACTGGTTGGTTGTCTTTCAGGGTGAGTTTGATATACAATGGCCATGAAATTAGTCATGGAAAGAAAACCTAGAGGAAATCGCTTACATATTTCCCACTTTTACAGCCACCTGTGTCTCCTTCCCATCTTCTTTTTCCTAATCTACACCTTTTTGTAGCTTCGTACATTTTGTACACTTTTAATTCACTTTTGTACATGGCTCTACTGTCCTCTGTAAATGTTTTTAAAAAATGAAAAAAAAATACCCTCCAACTCCCCACAATGAAAAATATTTATGCATTTTATTTGTCTTATGGTTTAACTGTGACATATTATCACTATTACTACTTATTTGCAATTATTATTTTTATGATAATTAATTGCAAGCTATTCTAAGTCCCAGGGCTGGTGTGTTTTTTTAGGAACTCTCTAGACATGGGCTGTAGGAAATGAGATCTAGATTAACCTGAAGGATTATCCCATAAGAAAAAATTATGCTAAAGTCCTTTATTCTTCTTCCTTTTACTTCTACCCAAATATGAGTTTGCGTGTAGTTTCCTATCTAACATCATTTTCTAAGATATATATGTGGTTCATAGCTCAACTCTCTGAGCAAGAAAACATCAATATGGTCTTAAGGATGTTTATCTTTTCTAGCTTTCTGAGTACATGCATTTTCTGTTCACTGTGCCTCAACTAAATTTTATACCAAGAGAAAACCCTGGAGCTTTTTGATTTATGTGGTAGAAATTTCACAAGGAAGTCAAGTACCCACTTTCCTACTTTGGATAGAGAAACGTAAATAAACACAGATTTCTCCATGACCTTTGTGTGAGCTCTAAATTTTGAGATACTTTGACCCTACACATACTTGCCCTTGCATATGATAGTATTGTTTGCAAACAAATATTTGTTTTCTTATTTTTAAAACAGGGTACATTGTAAAGTAGATTTGTTGACAGGGATATGTGGGTGCTATAGAAACTGAAATATAGCTGGTGCTGAAGCCGCGTCGTTGCCTCGGGTAAATACCCAAGATTTGTTTTCTCTTGGTCACGGAAAACTAGGACGCGGACACAGAAAGAATGAGGTTTAGAGCAGAAGTTTAACAGGCGAAAGAAAGAGAAGAGCTCTCTGCAGCAGAGAGGGGTACCAGAGAAATGGGTGGCCAGTTTGGCAGTGGAATGCAGGGGATTTTATACATGAGCTTGAGGAGGTGGTGTCTGATTTACATAGGGCACAAAAGATTGTTCTGTTCGGACCAGGTGTGCCATTTACATAGCACATGAAAAGCTGGCCACCCCCACCCTAATCTTTTGTATGCAGATGGGTTCTCTACCTGGCTGGTGCCATGTTGCCTGCTTCTTTACTGTACATGTGGTTGACAAGGAAAAGGGAAAATGGAGTCTCCATGTTGAACATGCCTGGACCTCAGGTAGCCCTATTCTATTGGCACAGCTGCTGGCATTTACCCATGCAAGTTTCCAGCTTGCTTATCTATGTCTGCAGCTCAATTTTTCAGACTTCTGTTTGTTAGAAAAGAAATGATTTGGGAACTGCTTTTTGTTAAAAAGGGAAATTCCACCAAAGTCTCTTTTACCCTCACTATCTGCCTAAATAATTTCTTTCTAGCTCCTGTATTAGTGCCATACACAGGATGGGCTTTCTGTGTATGTTTTTTTTTTTTTAATTATCTTTTGGCTACATTTAGAAAACAAGGAATAGAAAGGGAACAGATTTGGACACCAAACAAGCCTAGTAGACAGCAAGCTCTACAAGATTAGGAACCATGAATGCCCCAAACTCTGTGTGGTTCCAAACTCCTAGCATTGTTGTTGTGCCCAGAAAAAATGCATTTGTTGAACAAAACAAACAAACCAACAAAAAACAAACATAAATGGGATTAAGTTATGGCTCTGTCATTTACCAGCTGTCCTGCTAAGAATTAGGTTATTTAACCATTAGTTTCTTCATCATTGAAATTAGGATCATACTACCTAGCTTCCTGAATTGCTGCCATATTTAAAGAAATGTGCCTGGCAGATTTTCTAAAATACAACAGATATTGAAGAGATGCTAATGGAATAAATGGACGGATGAATGAATGAATGAAGGGATAGGTGGGTGGATAGATTGATGAATGGATGGATGGATGGGTAGATGGATGGATAGTTAGATGAATTGAAACACTCAAACGGGAAGATGTTGAGGTGCATACGGATACAGTCATAAGTTAACTTTACCAATACTTCCTTAAAAAACAAGGAAGTGATTATTGGCTTTAGTCTCTGCCCTAATCCCTAAGTTATTAGCAGAATTCCATATATCCCTTACACATATAGCTTAAATGACAGCCTTATTTTATCAGATCACCCCTGACTCCCTCACCTACCCCTGCCAGTTGCAAACACATTGGAAAAGAAAGAAAAAAAAAAGATGGCAATGCAAGTGTTACGTTTTGGCTCCCAAAAGTACCATCTTTGTGCTTAGCGTTCATTCTTTACCTTCTTTTCCATTCAGTACTTGACAGGTTTCAGAATAGGAAGCAAAAAGATAGCAACTATTAAATTTGGAATGATAATCTAGCTTCATAAATTAGACTGTTATTCTCCATTCACATTGTGAGAGTTATGAGGGAACATATTTATCTCCTGTTAGAAATTAAACTTCTGGATTTATACTTACATTGACAAAGTTCATCTCTGCTTGTTCTTCTTCTCTTAATGTTCATATTTAACAACAGTCTTTGAATATGCTAACAATTTGATCATCTTCTTTAACAGCGTACTTAATTTGTCTCTACTTAGCCTTAATTTATGCATTTATTAACTTTTGATATCTTTTAAAAAATAGGTGGGGGTGTACTAAAATGTATGTGCTTTTGTGTATGTGTATGTATATGGATGTTAATGCATGAATTCACAGTTGAAAAGAGCAATATCTTTTTTAAAAGGAACTAAACATTAGCCATGCTATGTTTCAGACTATATACTGAATTACTTACTGGCTAACTTCATTAGCATTTCAGTAATGTAACGCTTTAATTGTTCTATGAAATTGCTTTAATCTTCCTCTCCTCAGTAATGAGAAATGCCTCACCCTATTGTAAAACTTTTGAAGTACTGTGTGCAGTTCTGGATCTCCATGACCCTTTCAAACAGCATCTCTGGAAGGCAAAACTTGCTGAACTTTTAAGCGTGCCTTCCCAAACCTGAATTTAGCCTATCTAGTCAGCCAATTCCTCCCCATTAACCATTTCCAGTAACCAAGATTCCCTTGTTTCTTGTAGCCCTTTGATTTTGCAAGGGAAGAATTTGATACCATAAAAGTCAAGTCCACACAAAGCAGTAAAAGGATATTATGGTTCATTCAAATATATCTGCTAATTCCCAGGAATTGCTTTTCCTGAATCCACACTCTTGCCTCTCCTCATCTTGAAGACTGTATTCCTGTCTCAGAAATCCTCTTTTCACTCCTTTCCATGAGTGCATTTATCATGCAGTTAACATCTTCTAAGTGAGCTGTAATCATTGAAAAATATTTTGTTTTTCCTGGCTCTATATTTCAGCTGGCAATTTTGTCTTTATCCCAAGTTGTTTTGGGATGTCCCCATAGAAAAATTTTTTCAAAACTGGTTTTATAACTAAATGGTTGTGTGTCTTGCATGAGTCATTTAACCTCTCTGAGCCTTAATTTCCTTCACTGAGAGATAGGCTCAGTGACTTCTAACTAAATGAGCTATTAAAAAGATTGCATTAAGAATGAAATGTAAAATAAAATAAAATAACATTTAAATTATAAAATGGAGAAATAAACTATGTCCTACATTTGAGGATGTATCTTACCATCAACATCTATTTCTAATCTAATAATAAAAGAATGAGAGAAAGAAAGAGAGAGAAATAGAGAGAAAGGAGAGAGGAAAACACGAAGACAACGGAAAAAAGCGTTCTATGTGTATAGAAAGACAAAGAATAGCCCACGATAGTTAAACTTGTAAATTAAATGATACTTGATGAGGAAAAGGGCAAGATTTGTGTTGTTTTTATTTTTGTTTTGTTTGAGTAGATTGAAATCAGCAGCTCTTGAGAAAAGTCTGCCTTTTCATTCTAAAAAAAAAACTCCTGAAATACATGATTTGCACATGTATTTAATATAGTTACAACAAAAAATTGAGAATAAGTAATTTATTGAGTGAATTTTATTTGTCTTAAGACACTGACCTTTCTCTACAAAGATAACTGCAGTTGCCTCCAGCTACGTGACTTACCCGAGATTTCTTTTTTCATTAGTGAAAGCAGTTTTGGCAACTCTATTCTTGAAATGAGATGTCAACCAAATGCTCAAATATTTACGAATTGACATTTTGCGTCTTTTAAATATTCAGTCTTTCAAGGTGCATTCGTTCTCCCTAGTGTATAGCTATGAAGATTCATTTGCAAAAAAAAAAAAAAAGTCATTGAAATAAAAAGGATGTTTTATAACACATGGCTTGAAATCTTAATGTGGTGCCGCAGATCAATCTAACCAATGAGCATCAAAGTTCAGTTCCAGCATCAGTATTTTTATGATAATTTTCTGGGGTTTTTTTTCCACTTTCTCCTGTGACTGGTTATAGAAGGCTCCAGGTAATGTTTGTGTTGTAAAATTGAGGCCAGTAATTCAATCCCCCCATAAAACTCTGCTCACAATTACAATAGCATTGAAATGGTACATAAATGAGTTTTTCATAAAGCAGAAAAGAAAAATGGTGCAACAGTTAAGCTTTTTAATGATGGGCACTAAAGCAATGCTGCTGATTAGATTCTTTGCTAATTACCTTCTGTTACTTAGATTGGATGTATTTCAGCAGAATAGAAACATCTATTCATAAATAGTTGTTTTCCTGGTAGCAATATGAAAACATTTGCCTCTAAAGTTGAAAACTACCTCTCAGGATTGTATCATCCGGTCCTCAGCTTGCTGACAAATAAAATCACGTGCCATCTGAAACATGGCTAGAATGGCTTCTATTTCACTGGGTGGTATCCGCCTTACATAAGGAAGTGAAAAGGCTGCAGCAGTAATATTTATGCTGAGACTTGAAAACCATAAGGTCTGGATGAAGAGCTTTGGAGATGGGGACCAGACTGGAAAAGCACCGAGGCAAAGATGAGCTATGTCTGTGAATAAAGGAGAAAGTAGTCCAGGATGAATTTAGAGAGTTAGGAAGAAGTGACATGGGCTTTCTAGGCCAGCCCAAGATATTAGTGTTTTAGTCTAAGGGTTATTGAAAAGCCTGGAGGGCCTAATCAAAAAATAATATCATCTAATTAAGTCTTAAGAAAATCACCTGTATGCCCAATGAACAATGGGCTGTGTGAGTTAAAGATGAAAATAGGGATCCATATTACAAGGCTGTAGGGAATGAATTGTGACACCTGTACCCCCTGCCAAATTGATATACTGAAGCCCTAAATGGCAAGGTCACTATATTTGGAGATAAGACCTTAAAGAAGATAACTAAGGTTAAACAAGGGTAAAAGAGTAGAATTCTAATCCAATAGGAAAGGTGTCCATATGAGAGGAGGAAGACACACCAGAAGCCAGGAATATACACACACAGAGGGAAGGCTGTGTGAAGATGAGAACACAGTGAGAAGGTGGCCATCTGAAGCAAGGACACCAGGCCTCTGCAGAAACCAACCTTCCTGGCACCTTGACCTTAGATGTCCAACCTTCAGAGTTGTGAGAAAATAAGTTTCTGTTGATTAAACAGAATATCGCCCAGTATGTGATATTCTGTTAAGGCTGCCCAAGCAGAATAATAAATCCAAATGGGGAGAAATAAACAAGGATGAAATGTGTTTTAAAGGTGGAGCTTTCTCCCTGCTCATGAATTGGGTATAGAGTAAGGGATAGAGAAATGGCAATAATAGACCTACAGTTATATGGCAGCATCATCTTCTTATTCAGAGACAGACGGATGAGGAGCACTTGAGGGGGAAATTGGTGGTTCTTCTAACATGCTAATTTTGATATTCATTTGGAGATATAAAGACATAGGATATATGAGCAATACTTCAGAAAGTTATATATTTGGAAGTCATTGTCACCTCCTATAAAAGCAATAGTATTCTACTTGTTAAATTTCCAGTTATCCAGAATTTATTATTTAACAGATGAACTTTAATACCCATATGCGCATGTGCATAAACACACACACACACATACACACACAAACACACACTTGCCAAATTTCAACCAAGATTTATTAAATGGCTACTATATTGCAGGACTGTGATATCCTCTTTGATTGTGATTTTCCCTGGTGAAACACAGAACCTAATATCTATTAAACCTGGAATATAGACAAAAAAAAAGCAGACAATTAAAGTACAATGTGATTGTATTAGTCTGTTTTTATGCAGCTGATAAAGACATACCTTAGTCTGGGCAAAAGAAAGAGGTTTAATTGGACTCACAGATCCACGTAGCTGGAGAGGCCTCACAACCATGGCAGAAGGCATGGAGGGGCAAGTCACATCCTATGTGGATGGCGGCAGGCAAAGAGAGAGCTTGTGCAGGCAAACTCCCATTTTAAAGCCATGAGATGTCATGAGACTTATCCTCTATCACAGGAATAGCACAGGAAAGACCCACTCCCATAATTCAATCATCTCCCTCTGGGTCCTTCCCACAACTTCAGAAATGAGCTGGGCTCAGAGCCAGTGGACTAGGGTGGCATGGGACTTAGGGAGACACCGGCTGACACAGGTAAGATAGGGCCTGCACTATTATTTCCCCAACACCAGGCAGTGCAGCTCTTTGCCATAAAAGTGACTCTTTCCTTCTGCTTAAGAAAAGCAGAGTGAAGAGTAAAGACTTTGTCTTGCATCTTGGATACCAGCTCAGCCACAGAATAGGACACTGGGTCGAGTTGTGAGGCCCACATTCCAGGTCCTAGCTCTTGGATGACATTTTTAGACACATCCCAGGCCAAAAGGGAACCTACTGCCTTGAAGGGAAGGACCCAGTTTTGGCAGGATTCATCACTCACTGACTAAAGAGCCCTCGGGACCCGAATAATCACCAGCTATACCCAGGGAGGATGGCATAGGCCTTGGGCTCTGAGATATCTTGGCTCCAGGGGAAATCCAGTACATTCCCAGCTGTAGTGGCTACAGTTAAAGTCTCCTTCTATTTGAGGAAAGCAGAGGAAAAACTAAAGAGAACTTTGTCTTGCACGCTAAGTACCAGCTTGACCACAGCGGGTTAGAGCAATAAGCAGGCTCTTGAGGTCCCCAAATTTAGGTGTAGGCTTTTGGACAGCATTTCTGCATCTACCCTGGGCCAGGGGAGAGTCCACTACCCTCAAAGGTGAGTTCTAGACCTTGCAGCTTTCACCAAACTGACAAAAGAGCTCTTGAGTTTAAGAGCTGGCAGTAGCTCTTAAGGTAGTAGCCTGGTGGGCCGCCCCCCAACCTTCCGTGGACCAGTGGTGGAGATGGCCACAGAATGAGGCTCCAGTGTCCATGGAAAGGAGAGGAAAGAGTGGAAAGTAACTTATATTGTGGTTTGTGTGCCAGCTTAGCTGCAGTACAAGAGAACATCAGGTAAATTGCTGAGGGTTTTGATGCCAGTCCCTGGCTCCCAGACAGCATTTCTGATCACTGGGGCTTGGGGGAGCTCACCACCCTCAAGGGAAGGGCCTTAGGCAAGGCCCAGTGTTGTACTGGCTCCAGGTCTGATCCAGCAAAGTCCCAGTGGTGGTGGCCACAGAGGTGCTGCATCACCACACCCCCAGTTTCAAGTGGCTCAGCACAGAGAGAGAGAGAGAGACTCTATATGTTTGGAAGAAAATAAGGGAAAAGGACAAGAATCTCTGTCTGGTAATCCAGAGAATTCTTTAAGATCTTATCCAAGACCACCAAGGCAATACCTCTACAAGTCTGCCAAAGTCACAGCATTATTGGGCTTGGGGAAAAAGTCCATTTGAATACCTTGAAAACCTTTAAGTAAGACAGGCACAGGCAAGCCCAGATTGTGAAGACTACAATAAATACCTAACTCTTCAATGCCCAGACACCAAAGAACATCTACAAGCATCAACAAAATCCAGGAAAACATGATGATTTCACCAAACTAAATAAGCCAGCAGGGACAAATCCTGGAGAAACAGGGATATATGACCATTCAGACAGATAATTCAAAATAGCTGTTTTGAGGAAATTCATAGAAATTCAAAATAACACAGAGAAGGTATTCAAAATTTTATCAGATAAATTTATCCAACAATACATCAGAAAGATCTTTCATCGTGACCAACTGGGATATATCCCAGGGATGCAAGGATACTTTAACATCTGCAAATTAATCATATGGACAAAGTACATATGATTATTTCAATTGATGTTGAGAAAGCATTTGATAAAGTTCAGTATCCCTTCATGATAAAAAAAACCTTGGTATAGAAAGAACATATTGCAGCATAACAAAAGCCATATATGACAGACCCACAACTAAGATTTAACTGAATGTGGAAAAACTGAGGGTTTCCTCTTAAATCTGGAACATGACAAGAATGCCCACATTCACGACTGTTATTCAACATAGTACTAGAAGTCTTAGCTAGAGCAGTTAGACAAGAGAATGAAATAAATGGTATCCCAATTAGAAAGGAAGAAGTCAAATTATCCTTGTTTGCAGATGATATAATCTTAAATTCTGAAAAACCTAAAGATTCCACAAAAAAACAATTAAAACTGATCAACAATTCAGTAAAGTTGCAGGATAAAAAATCATACAAAAATCAATAGCATTTCTACATGCCAACAGTGAACAATCTGAAAAAGAAATTGTAACAGTAATCTCAGTTGCAATAGTCACAAATAAAATTAAATACCCAGGAATTAACCAAAAAAGTGAACGATTTCTACAATGAAAACTATAAAACACTGATGAAAGAAATTGAAAAGCACACAAAAAAGGGAAAGATATTTTATGTTCATGGATTGGAAGAATTAATATTGTTAAAATATCCACACTACTCAAAGCAATCCACAGATTCAATGCAATCCCTATCAAAATACTAATGACATTCTTCACAGAAAATTAAAAAAAAAGACTATAAAATTTATATGGAATCACAAAAGACCCAGAATAGCCAAAGCTATCCTGAAAAAAAGAACATAACTCAAGGAATCACATCACCTGACTCCAAATTATACTACTGAGTTATAGTAACAAAAACAGCATGGTACTGGCATAAAGATAGACACATAAACACATGTAACAGAATAGAGAACACAGAAACAAATCTACAACCTACAGTAAACTCAATTTTGATGAAAATTCTAAGAACATACACTGAGGAAAAGACAATATCCTCAATAAATGGTGCTAGGAAAACTGAATATCCACAACACAGAAAAATGAAACTAGATCCCGATATTTTGCCATATAGAAAACTCAAATCAAAATGAAATAAAAGCTGAAATATAAGACCACAAACTATGAAACTACTACAAGAAAACATTGAGGCAACTTTTCAGGACATCAGTCTGAACAAAATTTTCTTGAGTAATTCCCCACAAGCACAGACAAGCAAAGCAAAAATGTACAAATGGAATTACATCAAGTTAAAAAGCTTCTGGCACAGCAAAGGAAAGAATTAACAAAGTGAAGAGGGAACTCACAGAACGGGAGAATATATTTGCAAACCATCCATCTGACAAGGGATTAATAACCAGAATATATAAGGAACTCAAAGAACTCTACAGGAAAAATTCTAATAATCCTATTTAAAAATGGGCAAAATATTTTAATAGATATTTCTCAAAAGACGACACACAAATGGCAAACAGGCATATGAAAAGGTGCTCAACATCATTGATCATCAGAGAAATTCAAATTAAAACTACAATGAGATATCATCTTGCCCCAGTTAAACTGGCTTATATCCAAAAGTCAAGTAATAACAAAAGCTGAAAAAAAAAATATTAAAAAAATCTGCAATACTTAAAACTTTTGGGCCAGGTGCAGTGGCTCACACCTGTAATCCCAGCACTTTGGAAGGCCGAGGTGGGCGGATCACGAGGTCAGGAGTTCTAGACCAGCCTGACCAACATGGTGAAACCCCGTCTCTACTAAAATACAAAAAATTAACTGGGTGTGGTGGCACGCACCTGTAGTCCCAGCTACTCAGGAGGCTGAGGCAGGGGAATTGCTTGAACCTGGGAGGTGGAGGTTTCAGTGAGCTGAGACCATGCCATTGCATTCCAGCCTGGGGGACAGAGTGAGACTCCGTCTCAAAAAAAAAAAAAAAAAAAAAAAAAAAAAAGCTGGTGAGTATGTAGAGAAAGGGAAAAGCTTGAACACTGTTGGTGGGAATGTAAGTCAGTACAATGACTATGGAGAACAGTTTGGAGGTTCCTGAAAAAAACTAAAAATAGAGTTACCATGTGATCTAGCAATCCCGCTGCTGAGTATATACCTAAAATAAAGGAAATCAGTATATCTAAGAGATATTTGCACTTCCATGTTTGTTGCAGCACTGTTCACCATAGCCAAGATTTGGAAGCAACCTAAATGTCCATCAACAAATGAATGGATAAAGAAAATGTGGTACTTATACACAATGAAGTACCGGTCAGCCATTTAAAACAAAATGAGATCCTGTCATTCGCAACAATATAGATGGAACTGGAGGTCATTATGTTAAGTGAAATAAGCCAGGCACAGAAAGACAAACATCACATATTCTCACTTATTTCTGGGTTCCAAAAATCACAATAATTGAACTCATGGAGATAGAGAATAGAAGGGTGATTACTAAAGGCTGGTAAAGGCATTTGGGGATAAGGGCAAGGTGGGGATGGTTAATAGGTTAAAAAAAATAGAAAGAATGAATAATACCTAGTATTTGATAGAAAAGGGGGCCTATACTCAATAATAATTTAATTGTCCATTTTAAAATAACTAAAAGAATATAAATGGATTGTTTGTAGCACAAAGGAAAAATGCTTGAGGGGATGGATACCCAACTTCCCATGAAATTGTTATTATGCACTGCATGCCTATACCAAAATATCTCATGAACCCCATAAATACACCTACTGTCTACCCACAAATTAAATATTAAAAATAATTAAAAATTGAAATTTAATTAAAAATAAACAGTAGGATTTTAGACTTTAGATGTCTTGTTTTAATTAAGACATACAAAATATTGAAGGAAGAAAAATGAATAAAGGAACATGAATGGAAGGATACTAGAAAGAGAACTATGTTTAAACTATTCTTAATTGTAATTTAATGGCTGATATGTTTTGTGGGGAGCGGAGGATAGATAAATATGGTATCTGTAAATACTATTGAAATGAATTGTGTGATTATCCAAAGACATATTAAAATACTTGTGTTGGTTCCTTTGGAAATAAATTATATATTCATTAAGCACTGATGTGGTAAGAAATTTTACCTGAGAGTTAAATGTAGTTATTATTACTAGTATGTATAATTTGATGACAGTTAACTCTAGGCTTATAGCATGTTGAATCATCATAGTGACCTGACAAAAATTGGAATTATTATATTACACAGGCAGTAGTCATCCCTTATTCACAGTTTTGCTTTCCACAGTTTCAATTACCTGTCATCAACTACGGCCTGAAAGTAGGTAAATATAGTCGAGTAAGATACTTTTAGAGAGAGAGAGCACATTCTCATAATTTTCATTACAGTATATTGTTATAATTGTTCTATTTTATTATTAATGATTGTTAATCTTTTACTGTGCCTAATATATAAATTAAACTTTACCATATGTATGTATTTATGGGAAAAAAAAACACAGTATATATAGGGTTCCATACTATCTGGGTTTCAGGCATCCACAAGGGGTCTTGAATAAGGAGGGAACTACTGCAATGTAAATGAGTCATAACAATTTTCCTTATCGCTCCCTTCTACCTCTCCCTCTCCCTTCTTTTCCCTTTGTCTCTTGTTCCTTCTTTCCTGCCTTCTCTCCCTCCCTCCCTTCCTTTTTTCCTTCCTTCCTCCCAACGGCCATGTACTCTTTTTTTTTATATATATATATATATATTTTTATTATACTTTTAAGTTCTAGGGTACATGTGCACAACGTGCTGGTTTGTTACATATATATACATGTGCCATGTTGGTGTGCTGCACCCATTAACTCGTCATTTACATTAGGTATATCTCCTAATGCTATCCCTCCCCCCTCCCCACACCCCAAAACAGGCCCCGGTGTGTGGTGTTCCCCTTCCTGTGTCCAAGTGTTCTCATTGTTCAATTCCCACCTGTGAGTTAGAACATGCAGTGTTTGGTTTTTTGTCCTTGCGATAGTTTGCTGAGAATGATGGTTTCCAGCTTCATCCATGTCCCTACAAAGGACATGAACTCATCACTTTTTATGGCTGCATAGTATTCCATGGTGTATATGTGCCACATTTTCTTAATCAAGAAATAGGAACACTTTTACACTGTTGGTGGGACTGTAAACTAATTCAACCATTGTGGAAGTCAGTGTGGCGATACCTCAGGGATCTAGAACTAGAAATACCATTTGACCCAGCCATCCCATTACTGGGTATATACCCAAAGGAATATAAATCATGCTGCTATAAAGACACATGCACACGTATGTTTATTGCGGCCATGTACTCTTGAATGCAAATCCTTCCTTGATCAAGCTTTCAGATACCCCTTTCAGATGAGTTTTAACCAAAATGTTGATTGCAGGCTCATGAGAGATTCTGCAGCAGAGAACCCAGCTAAGCCCTATCTTGATTCCCGACTCACAGAAACTTTGAAATAAAAATGACCATTACCTTAGGCTGCTAATTTTATGGTAATATTGTTAGGTGGTAAGAGATAACTGATAGAGTAAATGCAGCTGGAATGTATTAAGAGTTACAGAGCTGGAATAAGATAAAGATGGGGACATAAGCCTGGGCCAAATTTTAGTGGTCTTTTAGATTATGATCAGAACTTTAGCGTTTTTTCCTACATGCAGTGGGAAGCCATTGAAGGAAATGGAGTAAGAATGGTCACATGACCTGAATAACATTTTTTAAAAGATCACTCCAGTCACTGTATAGTGGAAATATTGTGTCTGAATAGATATAAGTAACCTTGAAATTAGTAATTCACAGGAGAGACAGCAGCTCTGTGAACTCCAGTAGTCAAAGGTAGCTTTGCAAAGGAAGAATTGAACTTAACTTTATAAATTGTGTAGGATATGGATGGGCCAAAGAGGAAAGGGAGAAGACTCTATGATAGGAAGAAAGGGTTCAGAGTAGTTATGAATATGGGAATGGATGAGCCTTATGTAAAGAGAATGGTTACGATTTGATTGCAACAGGAAGTCTACATTAATAAATAAAAATAATTTGGATCAAGAATAAACTGAATTTCATCATCTTATCAGAAAAGAGCAACAGAATGGGAATTGGAGAGTCAGAGACTCACGGTGAACTCACATTCATAACTTACTGATAATGAGCCTCCCAGAGAGGTTCCTTATAGAAGCTCTTCCAACTGTAGCAATGTGATCAAGGTAAATACTTTTATCATTCACACACAGGGAGAAAATACTGAATCTATTAAGAGAATAAATTCGTTATGAAGACAGATTATGTGCATCATATGACAAAGTATCCATATGGAGCGCACTACATCAGAACTCGGGTAGAACTTTAAACATGTGAATGATAGAAGATAAAAGTATAACATTCTTGAATTTTCAACCATTTCAATGGGCTGGGAGATCAAACTTTAGGCATTTTATGTCTAAACTGAGTGCAGAAATAGGAGGATTCAGAAAGTGTACTGAAGTTGATAACTGAGGACCTGAATGAAAAAAATACCTCAACTTTATTTTGTGACAACAAAAAGAAACTAAGATAAATAAACAAGAACAGAATTTCATATTTGAGATATGATTACCTTTCAATATTTGTATAGCTCTGTGGAGGGTAAAACCCTCTCTTCTGTCTGCTTTCTGTTTAGAGAGAAAGCACAGACAGAAATTCCTCTCAAATCATATCCTAGGTTTCTCAGGAACAATGCCTTTAAAATGTGTCAGTCTCTTGCAGCTGGCAAAATGCCTCATCGGAGCTCAGGTACATGACAGTCTCTACTCTTGGAAGAACCAATTGGAGGCGCAAAAGGCCTCTTGTGAACAGCCTCTGGTGTTTCAATACTGTGAATTTCTACCCATCTGGCAACACTGTGTGGTATCTAGGAGAACACAAGGTACAAAAAGTGTTGACCACTCAACAGTATAAGTGCTTCACAGTTAGTACTCTAAGATTATTTACATTAGACCTCAAATAGAGTTTGCTTTTAGTGTGGTTTGGTGAAGTTTAACCAAACAGTCGTCAAAGACAAACATTAGGGTTTGCATCAATATCAAGCCTCTTTCCAACTTGGGGACTTTGACCAAAAACTTATAGTTCTTACAGTAAATTATTGTGAATATAGGACAATTTTCTTTTCTCATACAGTTCTAGTGATAATTATATGTGAATACACACTTAAATATTTTTGCTGGCACAAACTATATTAGGTAATTTTTAGTTACTTTACGTGCCATTTAATGTTTACACTATCCCTATAATGCAGATATGATCTTTATTTTTTCAGATAAGGAAGCAATTTAATATCTTCAAACTTAAATCTACCTAAATTTAAACTTATTTTTATAATTTATATGTATATAATTGATGTTATAAATGAGGAAAAAAATCCAGCCATAATTTATCATCAATGGATGAATGTTATTCATACTCTGGTATGTTCAATATAAACTTCACATCTAGTTACATATTTAGAATAATATACAGGTGTTATACTCATTATTAAAATGTATTTTTCTCCTTACAATGTACTGTATACATCTTACCATGTAAACATATTCATTTTTATTTTCCACTGTTACTTTTCAAGCACTCAATACAAATATCTTTAACTATTGGACACCCAAAAAACATTTGTTCTGTGAATGAAATAATTATCTTTGTTATTCTGTTGCTTAAATTTTTCATAGATTATTCAGTAAAATACATGTTGTTAAGCACATAGTACGAGGGTAGACAAATATGAACCTAAACTTTTTTGACTATTTCCTAAAATTCCTCCATTTTTAAAAACATTTACTAGAGTTGAATTAAAGGGAGAAAAATATTAAGGGCCAAAAATTATTTTTGTTTTTCTTCCTATCATTATACAATGCTACTATCTCAGCTAAACTTGATAAAGTATAAAGAATAAATATTCTCATTATTGTCAAAGTAGAAAACTCTGTCTTTAAATTCTATTTTATTTTTCTTATTATTACTAAATGTCAGCTCCCCACAAGCACTAGTGAAAGATGAAGAATATTCATTAGTAAGTTATGTCTTATGAAAAAACTTATGGTGATGAAATTCAATATGTAAAGATGTATGTTGACCAAGATTTGTTACAAGTAGCTAAATTCAAAACTGCTTTTAAAATAAAAATATCCAGTGAAGATAGGCTAATAGCCAATAAGTACATGAAAAGACAGTGAATGTCATTAGCCATTAGGAAAATGCATATCAAAACCAAAACAAGATACTACTTTCCACCCACAGGGTGGTTAAAACAAAAAGACAATTACAAGGAATACCAAGAATGTTGAAAACTTAAAACCCTCATACTTTGATTATAGAATTATAAAGAGGCACAGCCACTTGGGAAAACAGTCTGGCAGCTCCTCAACTGGTTAAAGAAGTTACCAGAAGACCCAGCAATTTCACTTTTAGATATATACCCAAGAGACCTGAATGTACATGCCCACACAAAAACTTGTATATGAATCCTCATGGCAGCATTATTCATAATACCCCAAAACGGAAATAACCCAATTGTTCATAAATTGAAACAACAATAACAAAATGTGATATAGCCATACAATGGAATATTATTCAGCCATACAAAGAAAAGAAGTAACAATTTATTCCACAACAGAAACAATTCTTGAAATCATTATGCTAAATCAAATAAGCAAAACACAAAAGAGAAACAATCAGTGCTGTTTAAAATGGTGGGATCAAACAAGCTGGCTTCACTCCCCTTACCTTCATACACACACGAATGTATATTTATATCTATCTATCTATATATGTACATATATATATGTACACACACACTATAACACACACTATATATAATATACACACAAATATGTATATTGGAATATATATATATACACACACACAGTGCTGAGATTATCAGTAGCAATATTGCAATACCCAACTCAAATATGAGGATGAAACAATTCGCAGGGCCACAGAGAAGTGTACAAACTCTAAGAATCAGACTTCCACATTCACAACACCCCACCCTTCATCTGCCTGGCACCAAGCACATGAAAAATTTTCCCCAAATTTATGGTTTCTACAATGAAATAAATGAGATTGAGGTAGACAATCCTGCTTCCCCACTATCTTGGATTTCCTGGCAGAAGACATGTCCCTGCCTCAAGCCACAGGAAGCATCACAAGTACCTTATCCATGATGATAGCCAGAGACAGAAGAGAGGTGAGACTACCATCCTTACCCTCAGCCTCAGGCCTGGAATCTCTCCTCTGTAACTCAGCCAAAGATTTCATATCAGAGTGGTTATGTAGTAGCACTGCATTGTAGAGGGTAGGTACCACAGGTGCCCTGGGCACAAACCTCTAGCCAGCTCTCCCAAACTGCTATAATATCCTCTTAGGAACCTTCCCCCAATCTGGACAGGCAGTATTCTGATATTTTAATAGAGTTGAAACAAACCTGGGCTTAAGGTGCCATCTAGTGCCAAAGAGAGAGAGAGCAGAAACAAAAAATAAAGAGATATTCAATAGGTAAACTACAAAGACTCTCTATGCAAATATTTCCAATAAACAAAACAGCTAGACAGAGAAGACTGGAATAAATAACTAGTCCCTCAATGCAAAGACATAGACAATAATCTAAACAACAACAACAACAGTAAGCAGGAAACCATGATCTCCTCAAACAAACAAAGCAAAGAATCAGTGACTGGCCTGAGTGAGATGACAAAGTGTGAGCTCTCTAACCAATAATTCAAAATAGCAGTTTTACAGAAATTCAGTGATTTCCAAGTTAACACGGTACAGCAATTCAGAAATTTATCAGAGAAATTTAACAAACAAATTGAAATAATAAAGTTTTTAAACAGAAATCTTGGAACTGAAAAATACATTTGCTGAATTGAAAACTCATTACGGACTGTCAACAACCAAATGGATCCAGCAAAGGAAAGAATCAGTGAGCTCAAAGACAGCCTATTTTAAAATTCACAGTCAGAGCAGAAAAAAAAAGTGAGAAGGAACAAAGATTCACTACAAGACATAGAAAATTACCTCAGCTGGGTGTGGTGGCTTATGTCTGTAATCCCAGCACCTGGAGAGGCCAAGGCAGGAGGATCACTTGAGGTCAGTAGTTCGAGACCAGCCTGGCCAACATGGCAAAACCCCATCTCTACTAAAAATACAAAAATGAGTTGGGTGTGGTGGTGCATGCCTGTGATCCCAGCTACTTGGGAGGTTGAGGCAGGAGAATCATTTGAACCTTGGATGTGGAGGTTGCTGTGAGCCAAGATTACACTGCTGCACTCCAGCCTGGGCAACAGAGTGAGACTCCATTCCCCCTAAAAAAAAATTGCCTCAAAAGATCACATCTGAGAAATATTGATGTTGAAGAAGTTGAGTAAGAGAAAAGAATAGAAAGCTTATTAAAAAAAATAAAGAATAACAAAAACTTCCCAAAACTTGAGAAAGCGATAAATATTAAAGTACAGTAAGGTCAGAGAAACAAATTTGACCCCCGTAAGACTATCCCAATGACATAGTTTGAATGCCCTCTTCAAATCTCATGTTGAGATTTAATCCCCAGTGTTGGAAGCAGGTGGGAGGTCTTTAGGTCTTAGGGCCAGATCCCTTATATAAGGCTTGGTGCTGTCCTCATGATAGTGAGTGAGTTCTTGTGAGATCTGGTTGTTTGAAAGTGTGTGGAATCTTCCCCTTCTCTCTCTCGATGGTGCTCTAGTCATGTGATATGCCTCCTCCTGCTTCATTTTCCACCATGAGGAAAATGCTCCTGAGGCCTCCCCAGATGCCAAACAGATGCTAACGCTATGCTTATTCAACCCACAGAAAAATGAGCCGATTACACCTCTTGAATGAAATAATCAAACTCTTGAACCTCAAGGACAAATAAAGTATTCTCAAAGCAGTAAGAGAAAAGAGGCAAATAACGTAAAAAAGATCTCTAATTTATCTGGCAACAGACTTCTCAATGGAAGCCACACAAGCTAGGAGGGACTGGGACAACATTTTCAAAGTGCTGAAAGAAAAATGAACTGCCATCCAAAAATCCAGCAAAGCTATCCTTTAAATATGACCAAGTCTTCCCCAGATAAACAAAAGCTGAGATAATTGACCACTACCAGAACCATCTTCCAAGAAATGCTAAAAGGAGTTCTTCATTCTGAGAGAAAAACAAAACAAAACAAAACACTAACGTACAAAAAGAAAATATTTGTCATTTCTTTAAAAATACTTGTCGTATGTATAAAATGTTTTTTGTAAGCCTCATGGTAACCACAATGAAAAAACTATAATAGAATCACTAAAAATAAAAAGCAAGGAATTAAAATATACCACCAGAGTAAATCACTTAACCACAAGGAAGATACGAAGGAAGAGAAAAGTTACAAAATAACCAGAAAATAAGCAACAAAATGGTAGTAGTAAGTTTTTACTATCCATAATAACACTTAATGAAAATGAATACAATCCTTCAATTAAAAGACAAAGAGTGTCTGGATGGATAAAACTGTGAGACCCAACTATGAGCTGTCTACAAGAAACCCACTTGACCTATAAAGACACGTATACCCTGAAAGTGAAAGATATTGCGTGCAATAGAAAACAAAGAATAGGAGTAGCTATACTTAGAAAAAAAACTAGAAGTTCAAGACTGTAAGATGAGAAAAAGAAAGTCATCATATAATGATTAAGAGATCAATTCTGCAAGAAGATAAAACAATAATAAATATCTATGCACCCAACACTAAAGCACACAAACGTACATAGCAATCATTGATAGATCTAAAGGAAGAAATAGACTGCAATATAATAATATTAGGGGACTTCAACATGCCACTTTCAGTAATGAACAGATCTTCTAGACAGAAAACCAACAAAAAAAACTTTGGAATTATTCTACATAATGGACCAGATAAGCTTAACTGACATTTACCCAGCTCTTTACCCAGCAGCTGCAAAATACACATTCTTTTCATCAGCGCCTGAGCCAATTCTACAGAATAGACCATATTTTAGGCCACAAAACATATTTCAACGAACTTAAAAAAGTAGACATCCTGCCAATTATCTTTTCTAACCTCAATGGAATAAAACCAGCAATTAATAACAAGAGGAACCCCAGAAACTACACAAACACCTGAAAATTAAGCAACCTTCTCTTGAACAGCCAAGGGGTCAATGAAGATATTAAGACGGAAAATTAAAAACTTTTTGAAACAAAGAAAAATGGAAAGACAATAATTTCTTCCATAAATATTGCTAGGTAAACTTGGTAACCACATGCAGAAGAATGTAACTAGACACCTATCTCTCACCATATACAAAAATTAAATAAAAATGGATAAAAGTATTACATCTGAGACCTGAAATTATGAAACTAATACCATAAAGCTTTTGGAAAATACCTCAGGACATAGGAAACTAATAGCATAAAGCGTTTGGAAAATACCTCAGGCAAAAATTTTGTGTAAGACCTCAGAAGCACGGGCAACAAAAGCAAAAATAGAGAAACAGGATACATGAAGCTAAAAAGCTTCTGCACAGCAAACAATCAACAAAGTGAATTGGCAACCCACAGAACTAAATAAAATATTTGCAAGCTATCCATCTGAAAAGGAATTAAAAACTGGAATATATAAGGAGCTCAAATAGCTCAATAGCAATAAAATGAATAATCTGAATAAAAATGGGCCATGGATCTGAATAGACATTGCTAAAAAGCAAATGTACAAATGGCCAGAAGTATATGAAATAATGCTCAACATCACTAATCATCAGAGAAATGCAAATTAAAACCGTAATGAGATATCATCTCACTCCAGTTAAATGGCCTATATCAAAAAGACAGGCAATAACAGATACTGGTGAGGATGTCGAATAAGGAGAACCCACATACACTGTTAGTGGGAATGTAAATTAGTACAGCCACTATGCAGAATGGTATGGAGGTTCCTCAAAAAATTAAAAATAGAAGTTCTATATGACCCAGCAATTCCACTACTGTGTGTGTATCCAAAAGAAAGGAAATCAATATACTGAAGAAATGTATGCACTCCCATGCTTATTGCAGCACTATTCCCAATAGCCAACACATGGAATCAATCTAAGTGCCCATCAAAGGATGAATTGGTAAAGAAAATGTGGCATATATACACAATATAATATTATTCAGGCACAAAAAAGATTTTTATTTTTTACTTTGCAGTGATTGTGAAAGTTAGCTGTGGGTTTGTAATATGTGGCCTTCATTATTTTGATGTATGCTCCTTCAATACCCAGTTTTTTGAGGGTTTTTATCATAAAGTGATTTTTTTTTTTTTTTTTTTTGAGGAGTCTTGCTCTGTCGCCCAGGCTGGAGTGCAGTGGCGCAATCTTGGCTCACTGCAACCTCTGCCTCCTGGGTTCAAGCAATTCTCTGCCTCTCAGCCTCCCAAGTAGCTGGGATTACAGGCTGCTGCCACCATGACCAGCTAATTTTCATATTTTTAGTAGAGACGAGGTTTCACCATCTTGGTCAGGTTGGTCTTGAACTCCTGACCTCGTGATCCACCCGCCTCGGCCTCCCAAAGTGACGGGATTACAGGCATGAGCCACTGCACCTGGCCCATAAAGTGATGTTTTACATTATCAGTCCTGAGGTGTGCTCTTTCTCTGGGTCACTACTCTGCCTGGGGTTGCATCCTCACCACCTACACTCTGTGCTCTCTGACTGTACCACACTTTCCATGCATCTGCATAATCTTTAAGAGAAGACACTCACTGAGTTTTATTCACCAGAATATCCTAAACCATAGCACAGTGCTTGGAATCCAATAAACATTCCATAAATATTTTGCTTATGGGATAAAAACATTTAATGTTTTTAATGAAAATATATATATATATTAGAGAATGTGTGGCATTTAATAGTGTTTGAGTTGATCGTGGTATTGTGTACCAGCAGATACGGATCAGGTTAATTTATTTTAACCACCTAAATAAGTCTCAAATATCAAAACATAAGTCATTTGCTCATACATGACCTTTCTCAATGAATTATTAATCTTTCAGTAATTGAGCTTTATTAGTGTACATGTCAAATCAACTCTTTGAGAAATGTCAGGCATCTCAAATAAACAGGCATCCTCCCAATGGAGTGACAATGTCGGAAAAGGAGTCAAGTGAATAGACAGGTATGTCCTAAGGAAGAAAATATAAATTAACAATGACTTTATCAAGATTCCACAAGGCAAACATTTAATAATCACCTTCAGCCATTTCTCTCTATACAGCAACACTATCTCTTCTTGGTATCTATTTAATTAAATAGTCTTTACACAAAATCAATAATTAGTCACTCTGAAGACAGTTGAGGGATTTTAAGGTCAGCATAAGTCATAAATAGTCAGCTTTACCAAGTCAAACCAAATCACTGAAAAAATTACAAAGAAAATTCAGACTTGGAAAGGGTGGCTCTATGTAACTAAAAGGAGTTTCTAATATTATTGGTCATTCATAGGGTAATTTTGTCAGTACAAAATCTACTTCCTTAGTAAATAATACAGTGAAGACAAACAAACTACTTAATAACATGCAAACATTGCTTTAAGGGTAATACCTTGACTTCTTTGCTTCTTGAAAAGTTTGTGGTCATAAAACTAGCAATTATTTATTCCATACCTATACCTATTTTATACCAAGCATTGTGCTAGGTACTTTCATATATAACTTCTAGTATAACTGCAATTAACATTAGATATTATAATCCATCACCTTGTCAGAGTCTAGAATGTTAACTATTACACAATGGAACTCCATACAATCTGGCATTTTGGTAAAGAGTAATCTGATGCCGATAAGAGAGATAACTTTGCCCACATTAGAGACATACTAAATGGCAGAACTGGAATTCAAATACAAGGCTATTTGACTCAAAAGCCAAAGTTTTTCCTCTAGTAAATTAGATCAAATGAATATATAAATAAATGAGATAATAAATTAATGAATGAGTTATGAGTTTTGCACTACTTCATAACATGGCAATATAATCACTTTATTTCAGTAGCCCTTTAAAATATTATTACAGAAATTGCAAACACTACATATTTTAATGATCCCCCAGATAACCCCTTTATCTAGTATCAACAATTGTCAACTCATGGATTATTCTTCCTTTTTTTTTTTTTTTTTTTTTGAGACGGAGTCTCACTCTGTCACCCAGGCTGGAGTACAGTGGTGCAATCTCTGCTCACTGCAAGCTCTGCCTCCCGGGTTCATGGGACTCCCGAGTAGCTGGGACTACAGGCACCTGCCACCACGCCCAGCTAATTTTTTGTATTTTTAGTAGAGATGGGTTTTCACCGTGTTAGCTAGGATGGTCTCCATCTCCTGAGCTTGTGATCCGCCCGCCTCGGCCTCCCAAAGTGCTGGAATTACAGGCGTGAGCCACCACACCAGCCTATTATTTCATATATATATATATATATATATATATACACACACACACACCCTATTTCTCCCATCTCTGGATTATTTTGAGGCAAATTTCAGACATATTATTTTATCCTTAAGTGTTTCAGCATCATCTCTGAAACATAGGGTTTATATATCTTTAAACATTCAGAAAATCATTATGACATATTAAATAATAATTTGTTAACATTATCAACTATCTAGCCAGCATCCAAAATACCCAGTTACTCCATTAATATTGTTATCTCTTACAGTGTGGTTTTATGCATCAGAATTCATAAAACAGTCATAGATCATGTTCTAGTAATGTCTCAAAAACCTTATTAGTCTATAGATTGTCTCTGTCCCTCACTCTCTGCCTGTATTAGTCCATTTTCATGCTGCTATGAAGAGATACTCAAGACTGAGTAATTTATAAGGAAAAGAGGTTTAATTGACTCATACTTTCGCACGGCTGGGAAAGCCTCAGGAAACGTACAATCGTGGCAGAAGGTCAAGGGGAAGAAAGGTACCTTCTTCTCAGGGCAATAGGAAGGAAAAATGCTGAGCAAAGGGGGAAATGCCATTTATAAAACCATCAGATCTCATGAGAACTCACTATCACGAGAACATCATGGGGGTAACCGCCTCCGTGTTTCAATTATCTCCCACCAGGTCCCTCCCATGACATTATCATGGCATAGTGGTGGGGATTATGGGAACTACAATTCAAGATGAGATTCGTGCGGGGACACAGCCAAATCATATTATTCCATTCCTGGTCCCTCCCAAATCTCATGTCCTCACATTTCAAAACACAATCATGCCTTTCCAACAGTCCCTACAGTCTTTGCTCATTCCGGCATTAACCCAAAAGTTCAAGTCCAAAGTCCCATCTGAGACAAGGCAAGTCTTTTCCGCCTATGAGCCTGTAAAATTGAAAGCAAGTTAGTTACTTCCCAGATACAGAGGTATAGGCATTGGGTAAATAAACCTCTTCCAAATGGGAAAAATTGGCCAAAACAAAGGGGCTACAGGCCGAATGCAAATCTGAAATCCAATAGGGGAGTCATTAAACCTTAAAGTTACAAAATGATACCTCCTCTCTTTTTCTCTCCTTACAATTTATTTGCTGAAGAACCAGATCATTGGCCCTGCAGTTTCCCTCAGTTCACATTTTGCTCATTACACCCACAGTGTATTATTTAACATGACCATTTGTATCCTGTATTTTCTGCAAACTGATAGGTCTGAGTCAGGCTTTCTCAACCTCAGTACTGTTGACATTTTTAAAAGTTAAGTTATTCTGATAACTCTTGGTTGTGGGGGGCCTTCTTGTGTGGTGTAGGATGTTTAGAAGCATCCCTGGCCTCTACCCACTAGATGACATTAGTACCTCCCCATTTGTGACAATGAAAAAATGTCTCCAGATATTGCCAAATGTCTCCTAGAGACAAAATCGCACCTGGTTGAGAACATTGATCTAGGCCAAAGTTTTTATTGTTTTGTCGTTCTGTTTTATTTACTATTATTAAGTTGGTGCAAAATTAATTAACGGCAAAAACTACAATTAATTATGCACCAACCCATATTATTTTTAGACTAATTCCTAGGAGATGTTGTCTTCCTTTGTCAGTTCTCTCTTTTATTGATGGTGGCAGCCTTCAATGAACATTTTCCACATCTATAAAATCATTGCAGGTTGCAGAATGGTGACTTTCTACTTCTACCAATTCTTTTGTATTTGTTTGTTTTCTTTTTAAATTTGTTTTTGACCGAGATATTTCTATTAAGAGAAAGTTTTTCTTATCGATGATTTGGTTAGTCTGAGATAAAGTTCGTATAATAAAGGCAGAATAATGCTTGATGTTTTTTCCATTTACCAGTTTACAAAAGAGTAAGTCCTAGCCTTCTCCAAAGATACCTAAAACTGATAATTTCTGTTTTGTCTACATAATGGTGAATTTTTGATAAAATCATATTACATAAATTTAAATCCATTGTAATTAGTATTCCTATAGATGATCTACTTATCTTTGGCAAATATGACCTCTTCAGTTTGACTACTGAATTCTTTAGTTTTGATATGACTATGCTAGTCTTTGAGTACTTCCTTAATATTTTGTATAAATAAATGTTTTAGGTCAATCCTTTATATTTCCTGCATAGGCCTAGAATCAGGCATTTCTCCAAAAGGCTCTTGTTCCTTTTATTAAAATCTGTTACTACTTAACTGGTAATAATTATATTTGATTTCCTTAAATTACTACAGAAAATTATTTATACTGCTTAGATGGTATTAAGGGAAAAATATTTATTTTTGCAAGTCTTATTTTAGCAGTACCTATAGACGGTAAAGATATTGAAGACACAATCCTTGTACCAGCAGCAGCTAGTAGAGAATAGTTGGTGTCTCAGAAATGGTTGCTATGCAAAGGAATAAATGGTTTCTAGTGGAGTAATATTAGTGACATTAACATCTGTGCTGAGATGTCAAATGGACATATTTTCAGTAACTTTATCTTCACCAACATTCAAACTTGGTTGCAAAGAAAGCTATCATTTTGAAAAAAACATAGATCTTTATTCAAGGAACTCAAAATACATTAAGCAGGGTAGCAATGATTTTAAGTTAAAAATAAAGCTATCTGTCCACATTAAAAAAGAATAAGAGTCAAAGAAAATCACATTAATTTTCACTACCTGTAGAACAAATTAGCAAATGTTGTGACCATCTGTGAAAGACACCAGGGCCACATAAGACATGGAATTATTTAATGTGTTAAATCCATTTAAAATGTTTGTATCCTGTTAGTTCTAACATAATTACTATGTTAATTTCTGTGTGTTTTGCATATTAAACGGAACGCACTCTGGGAAGCTAATGGCCGCTATGTCAGCTTTTTTATTAAATCACAAAATAAACATGCACAATGCTGCTTCTGAAGATAATTAGTTTACTATTTCTGCCAAAGTTTAAATATTGGGTATGCTTTGAAGATTTGACTTCCATTTGAGGTGGCAGTGGGCATGTGGTAGCTTCTAGATTCTTCAGAGTATCCTCAAGGCAAGAGCATTATTAGAGGAGAGAGAATTAAAAAGTTTTGTTTTCATTCTTTACCCTTAATTTTTAGCATTGCAGTTATAAAAATAACCAACATAAGTCTATAGCGTAGTTCTACATAGAACTATACTAGATAATGGGGGATGGAGCTGACAAGTATAAGTGTTTCTTGGTGCAAAGCATTTTAATCAAGTGTGAAATATCAGATGCAAAACAGTCTAGATTACACTGCTTTTTTTTTCTTTTTTTTCTGAGATGGAGTCTTGCTCTGTCACCCAGGCTGTAGTGCAATGGTGCAATCTTGGCTCCCTGCAACCTCCACCTCCCAGGTTCAAGTGGTTCTCTTGCCTCAGCCTCCCGAGTAGCTGGGATTACAGATGCCTGCCAGCACACCTGATTAATTTTTGTATTTTTAGTAGAGGCAGGGTTTCACCATGTTGGCCAGACTGGTCTTGGACTCCTGACCTTAGGTGATCTGCCCACCTTGGTCTCCCAAAGTGCTGGGATTGCAGGCTTGAGCCACCGAGCCCAGCTGATTACACTGTTTTTAAGCAAAAGCCACATGAAGTTGACCAGAAAGCCCTTGCCTACTCCAGCTCCAGAAATAATACGCATATCTGTTTGACAAAGATGAAAGTGAATCAAACTGAGCCAACATCAAAAATAAAAGCAAGACCAAATAAGCCTATGAACAGTTGCAGGCTGTTTCCAGTGAGCTTCACTCACATTCTTCTCCATAGGGCCTTACCACAAGCCTGATCCACACAGCACTGCCACATGCTTGCCATGGTAGGCATTTAAGGTCAAGATCACTGCTTCAGAGAATACAAAGTATGCAGCCTGTGTTTCCTCATCTAGTTCTCACACCTTTTCTGAGCAATAACCTGGGAAGATACTTTTGTGTGGTGGGCAATTGCTATTGTGGGGCCTCTGATAGACTTCCTTTAATCTCAGCTCCATTGACTATATTTGATATAATCTCAGGCATGTCCCTTTAGTCCTCTGAGTCCAGTTTCCATTCTTATAAAGTAGAAGCAACACTCAAGTTGTCATATATCTTTTGCAACATCAAGTGAGATAACTATGCAAAGAACAAAGTCCTGCTCCTGGCATGTGACACATGCTTTATAGGTATGCAATTTACATATACTTAAGTTACGATTAATATTTGTTTACTTATCAGTAGTGGCTTTTTAGGGGGATAGAAATGCCCAGTTTTATTTCTTTAATTCCAAAGACAGACCATGGACGATCTTGGCTTCTAATGCTAAAGAAAGAATGTTAATAATATTAAGCTATAGTAATGTTAAGATATTTTATCGAATTTTAATGAGTTTCTAAATACAAAAATTAACATACTAATTTTATCTTACTAAATATCTATTCCTATTATTTAAATATAAAGTAATTGTTTTATTTGCCATCTGACACTATAAACTTTTACTTTTCGAACATATGTTACATATTTTTTTCTCATTTAGTCTTTCCTCATTTCATCTGAGTAATGAAATGAGGACCGGTATTGATGTACGTAATGATCTATGCCAGGAAATCCACAGTGGTTAACGGAATTGACCAAAGCTAGTGTGTGACAAAGTCAGGAGCAAATCCCAAGTGTTATTGCAGCTAGCTCAAGACTGGCTTCATGGCAGGGCGCAGTGGCTCATGCTTGTAATCCCAGAACTTTGGGAGGCCAGGGCGGGCAGATCACTTGAGGTCAGGAGTTTGAGACCAGCCTGGCCAACATGTTGAAACCCCATCTCTGTGAAAAATAAAAATGTTAGCCGGGTATGGTGGCACACCCCTGTAATCCCAGCTACTGGGGAGGCTGAGGCAGGAGAATCAATTGAACCCTGGAGGTGGAGGTTGCAGTGAGCAGAGATCGCACTACTGCACTCCAGCTTGGATGACAGAGCAAGACTCCTTCTCAAAAAAAAAAAAAAAAAAAAGAAAGAAAGATTGAAAGACTGATTTCACCATTCAGATGATAACTTTCCTAAGGAGAGTTGAGTATTAAGTATATTTCTCCCTTCTGATTGGAACTTTCTCCTTTTTGATTTCTTCTTCATTATTTTTTTTGGTTGCATTCACAAGAAAATTCCAAAATTCAGCAGGTGAAAGGAAGACTTTCAGATTGATTTGCATCTCTAGTAACTGTAATGAGGTTAGCATTTTTAAGATTTTACACAAAATTTGTACATAAAATCATCCTAAAGCCTTTGCATTCATAAAAAATGCTTATTATTTTTGTTGACTCAAGATCATTCTTATTTTCATCAATGATTACCCTCAGCTATAATAAAGTGAAACCCAAAGGCAGCATTCCCTAAAGTGCATTCTGATGATGCATAATTAAGCCTTCCTGGACAACTGCATGCAAAATTAACCACCCTTTTTTCAGTGCTTTGAGTATTCGGTCGTCTTCCATAGCAGTTTTCATAACATCATTTTTATCCAGGTTTTCTACTGACATTATGTAGAGGCATTAATTTGTTTTGTGACTTTTGGCCAAGTCAGCCAGTGTCCTTAATATTCAGTCTCCTGATCTGTAAAATGGAGGACAACAATACCTTCTTTATTGTGTCTTTTGAAAGGATTTAGATGATTAATTTTGCAAAATATCTGGCACAAGGCTTACCATTTAGTAAATCCTCAACACATGTGGATATCCTTCAGTTCTGTATCACAGATGATTTTTTAATGCTGTATTAAAAAATTAAATAAGTAAATCGATTCTGTTTATTGTTCAGTAAAGATTATTCTAACCACTACTTTCTGGAATATATGAGCATAGTAGCAAATAATATTATAAGGTGTATATATTTTTATGTACCTTTGTTCAATAGCTTTAGAGAATTTAGGTTTACTTTGCCCCTTCTTTCTATTTTACCAAATTACATTTTCTCCGGAGCTGTTCTCAGCTACGCTACCTCAAGTAGTCATGGTGGTATTCTTCCCAAGAAGTACAGGGTTAAAACTATAGGTCAGTCTTAGCTGACCCTCTTAGGAGCTCACACATTTACCCATGCCCTATTACTCTTGAACCAAACATTAGGGCTAAATTATGTTTGACCTCCGGAAACTTTATTTCCCAACAGGGTTTTTAATCTTTCACATAAATAAAGACCTGGCAAACCTCTCCCTGTTTTCTGTCCCTAGCCTGGACAGAAGAGTATTTTGAGTAAATGCAGTTTGAGTAAATGCAGTTTAAGACTAAGTTGGGAATGTTCTTTTTGTTTTAAATTCTTAACTTTTAATTTTTGTGGGTACATAGTAGGTGTATATATTTATGAGGTACATGAGATATTTTGATACAGGCATATAATGAATAATAATCACATCAGGGTAAATGGGGTATCCATCACCTTAAGCATTTATCATTTATCACTTGTCTTACAGGTATTTTAATTACATTATTTTAGTTATTTTTAAATGTACAATACATTATTGTTACCTGTAATCATCCTGTTGTGCTATCAAATACCAGATTATATTAATTCTATCTAAGTGTATTTTGTACCCGTTAACCATCCCAACTCCCTCCCCCAACCCCTCACTATCCTTCTGAATCTCTATTAACCATCTTTCTACTTTCTATCTCCATGAGTTTTAATTTTTAGCTCCCACAAACGTGTGAGAACATTTGAAGTTTGACTTCAAATGCTTGACCTACTTCACTTAACAAAATGTTCTCCAGTTCCACCCATGCTGTTGCCAAAAACAGAATCTCATTCATTTTATGACTGAGTGGTACTCCATTATGTATAAGTACCAATTTGCTTTATCCCATAATCTATTGATGGACACTTAGGTTGGTTCGAAATGTTGGCTATTGTGAATAGTGCCACAGTAAACATGTGAGTACAGATATCTCTTTTATATACTGATTTCTTTTTTTGGGGGGAGGATATATACTTAGCAGTGGGATTGCTGAATCATATGGTAACTCTATTTTTACTTTTTCAAAGAACTTCCATGCTGTTCTCTACAGTGACTGCACTAACTCACATTCCAACCAACAGTGTATGAGGTTTCCTTTTTCTCCACATTCTCACCAGCATTCATCATTTCCTGTCATTTGAATGAAAGCTATTTTAATTAACTGGGGTGAGATGATATCATGTTGTAATTTTAATTGGTATTTCTCTAATGATCAATGATGTTGAGCATGGGAGCATTTTCTTAGGGTCTCCACTTTATTTACAGCTGGTGCTCAATATTCATAATGTGACATGCTCGTGGAACTTGCAGGGTGACCCATTGTCCAGGTTTACCTGGGACTGAGAGCACTCCTGGGATATGGAACTTCCAATGCTAAAACTAGAAAAGTCTAGGGCAAATAAAAAACATTTTGTCATCCTATGTTGGAAAAGACCATGAAGTAAATCGTTTCCATGCATAACACACCATCCATTTGTTGAATTATGCTTGTTATTTATCTCTTGTACTCTGTCACATCTTTTCCAGGATGTAAACTCATTGAGGAGAGAGCCTTGGCTTTAGTCCCTGTTATAAGCCATGTTAGTTACATGGTAGGTTCTCAAAAGATTTTTGAAGGAAGAAAATAAGGGACGGATGGAGGGAGGGATGGAGGGAGGGATGGAGGGAGGGATGGAGGGAGGGAGGGGGGGGGAATGGACGGGGGGATGGAGGGAGGAATGGAGAGTTGGGGAGGTAAATCAGTAAAAAGAACAACAGAAGAAAGAAGAAAGAAAAGGAGCATTGAGTATATGCTTATTTGTCTCTTTCAACGTCTTTGGCACCATTAATGGAAACTGATACATACAAGGGCAATATTCCAGAAACTTAAGATTTTTCCTAGGCTGTAGACAATGAGTGACCCCTTGAACCCTAAAACATGGGTAAGCAAGAGTTGCTTGCAAACCACTGATACCATGACTGCAAGTACTGAACAATGTTAAAAATTTCAAAAAGGCGTACTTCCTTGTTTCAAACTGTCATAGGCGATAAAAATCAGATTCATCTATATCTGCTGTCTTACAAGTCTAGGAATTCAGACTGATATACAATCATTGCTAATACTTTCCATTCAACCACACACTGCTTAACTCTGTCATGTTATTTTCTCCTGACTGAAATACTAAATCCTGTATTACATATACTTCTGCCTGTTTTCCCTAGATCCATGAAAGTACTTTAGATTATTCCGCCTAATTCTAAAAGGGACTGACTCTGTGGGGTCTAATTGAAAATGAGATGATGGTTCCAATTCCTTGGCATGACATCCATGACCCTTCAATGTTGGAAGTGAAATGATTTCTCAATCTTGTTTCTTGTCACTCCCCTTCGCAGATGGGTCAACATTCAATCCCATGGAATTCTGTCCGATTGGGTCTTGAGGGTTGGATTTAGGCCTGTTTATGATCGGGTCTTTCCATACATGACCTACCATAATTTGCTTTGGCAAAGGCTGTGAGATCTGCGTTACCACTTTTGACACATCCACCCCTAAAAACTTTGCATGCATGTGTTCTGAAAAGCCACTGGTCAAAAGTGGTCATCCTTTTACCAATTTCACTGTAGAATTTAATATTTTAAATTAGAATTATTTATTTAATTGTTTTACTTACCATGATCTCTATGAGAGGGTTGAGACTTTCATCTGCATCTCTCAATTCTTAGTATCTAGCACAATGCCTGGTCCAGAAATACAACTATGGATATACTAAATAAACATCAACGAACAATGCTACATAAGGCTTTATAAAAGTATTAAGCAGCAGGCCGAGGTGGGCGGATCATGAGGTCGAGAGATTGAGACCATCCTGGCCAACATGGTGAAACCCCGTCTCTACTAAAAATATAAAAATTAGCTGGGCGTGGTGGCACATGCCTGTAATCCCATCTACTTGGGAGGCTGAGGCAGGAGAATCACTTGAACCCCAGAGGCGGAGCTTGCAGTGAGCCAAGATTGGGCCACTGCACTCCAGCCTGGCGACAGAGTGAGACTCCATCTAAAAAGAAAAAGAAAGGAAAAAAAAAGTATTAAGCAAACTTAGACATTATTAATTGTAAGGCATAAAAAATATTGAAAAAACTTTAGTGGCTTTTTCTGTTCTTATCCTCTTATTTTCAGTTTTTTAAAAATAATTATTAATTTAATCAATTCTTCGAAGTTTCAAAAAGTTTAGTATTTATTTTAAAAGCAATTTCAGTGTACCTAGTTGTGTACTTTTTCTAATGAATTTATGCTTTATTGAAGTCCCTTTGAAAAAACTTAAAATCTAGATGCAGGCCAGGTGCAATAGCTCACACTTGTAATCCCAGCACTTTTGGACGCCAAAGTGGGTGGATCATTTGAGCCCAGGAGTTCAAGGCAAGCCTGAGCAATATGGTGAAACCCTGTCTGTACCAAAAATATCCAAATTATCTGGGCATGGTGGTACGTGCCTATAGTCCCAGCTACTCAGGAGGCTGAGGTGGGAGGATCACCTGAGCCCACAGATGTCAAGGCTGCAGTGAGCAGTGATTGCACCACTGCACTCCAGCCTGGGTGACAGTGGGAGACCCTGTCTCAAAAAAAAAAAAAATAGATCCATACAAGTAGGAAGAAATTTTCACCGTACCTATAGCTACTTCTGGGATATTCATTGCATAAGGTAGGGTTTTCAATGTGTTTTTATTGAGCCTCCCCTGTGAAACAGGCTGTCACATGGAATAGTCATGGTAAATGTTTTACACTCTCCTTTCAAAGTGGACTAGTTGCAAATTTATGGCAGTACTATAACAATTTTGGACATCAGCCTCAGTTTGCTGCACATTTAGACAGGCATAGTTTTAAATGAAATGTAGTGGTATGATTCTACAGAAGTGATATTAATGTAAAAAAGATCTGTTTTTGCACAAGTATTCTGAACTCCTTATATCTTCTTAAGATACAAAAGCGGCTCTGACACATATTGTCAGTGTGACCTTGGGCAAGCCAGTAGAACTCTGTAAGCCACAGTTTGCTCTTCTGTAAACTCCTACAAATAATACCGTCAGTGCAAGGTTTCCTGAAGATAAACAAAATATAATATACATGTTTGCAGAGTGCCTGTTTCAAGAAACTGTAATTTACTTCTTTCATCCTTTTGCTCCTGGTATTTTAAATCCCTGCATTTCCCATAAAAGCTGTCTCTCACATTTTCCCAGCCTGGAACTTGCTGTCTCTCATCCAATCTTCAGAAAGTCAACCTCTGGGTAATTTCCCTAGTATCTTGACCGAGATGTGTTCTTGCTCTCCAGTATTTGCCTCTGTCTTTCCAGGCTCATTTTTAAGCTCACTAGAGACGATGTCTATGAAACATTTCTGATAATAGTCTATTTCCTTTTTTTCCAATATTATACAATCTAATCTTTATTATTTCAGAATATGCGGTTATTGTAGAAGAGGCAATATGCACTGTTGTTTCAAACATTTTTTTTTTTTTTTTTTTTTTTTTTTTTTTTTTTTTGTGAGACAGAGTCTCGCTCTGTCACCCAGGCTGGAGGGCTGGAGAGCAGTGATGCGAGTGCGATCTTGGCTCACTGCAATCTCTGCCTCCTGGGTTCAAACGTTTCTCTTGCCTGAGCCTCCCGAGTAGCTGGGATTACAGGCGCCCACCACCACGACTGGCTAATTTTTTTTGTATTTTTAGTAGAGACAGGGTTTTTCCATGTTGGCCAGGCTGGTCTCAAATTCCTGACCTCAAGTGATCCGCCCGCCTTGGCATCCCAAAGTGTTTGGATTACAGGAGTGAGACACAGCACCTGGCCAAACATTTATTTCTTATATCAGTATCTAGCTTGTATGCCCCTGCAATGGCTAAACCTCATTGTCAACCAATAGGACTTGCCCTATGCTGACTCCGCACTACGTTTTGGGCATTTTAATTTTGGAGATTAGCTATTGACTATTGTGACAGTTGTGAATAGGAAAATAAAGAACACACACACACATAAACACAATTTCTCTCTGTTGGCATTTAAATATGGCCTGACCAATAGAATGTAAGAAAACATCAATGCATTAAACACAGCCACCAATAGCTGTTAAAATGTACACCCTTACATTTATATTTGTGGAATCACAATATCTTTTTTAAAAATAGATCTTTTTAAAATTTTAAGTTTAGGGGTACAGGTGCAAGTGTGATATACAGGTAAATTCATGTTAAGGGAGTTTGTTGTACAGATTATTTTGTCACCCAGGTATTAAGCCTAGTACCCACATTAGTTATTTTTTCTGATCCTGCTTATCCTCCCACCCTCCACCCTCCAGTAAGCCCCAATGTCTCTTGTTCCCCTGTATATGTCCATGTGTTCTTCTCAGTAAGCTCCAACTTATAAGTGAGAACATACCCTATTTGAATTCTCTTCTTGTGTTAGTTTGCTATTGATAACGGCCTCAAGCTCTATCCCTGCTACTGCAAACGACATGAGTTTTTTTATGGCTGCATAGTATTCCACAGTGTATATGTACCACATTTTCTTCATAGAGTCTGTCATTGATGGACATTTAGTTAATTCCATGTCTTTGCTATTGTGAAAAGTTCTGCAATGAATACATGTGTGCACGTGTCTTTATGATAGAATGATTTATATTCCTGTGGGTATATACCCTATAATGGGGTTGCTGGGTCAAATGGTAGTTTGGTTTTCAGTCTTTGAGGAATAACTGCACTGTTTTCTATAATAGTTGAACTAATTTACATTCCCACCAACAGTTTATCAGCATATATTTTTCTCTGCAGCCTCATCCGCCCCTGTTATTTTTTGACATTTTAGTGATGGCCATTCGGACTGGTGTGAGATGATATATCACTGTGGTTTTGGTTTGCATTTCTCTAATGATCAGTGATACTGAGCTTTTTTCTATGTGCTTGTTGGCCACATGTATGCCTTCTTTTGAAGGTGCCATTTATGTGCTTTTCACAGTTTGTAATGGGGTTGATTTTTGGTTGTAAATTTGTTTAAGTTCCTTATAGATGCTGGATATTAGATCTTTGTCAGATGCATAGTCTGAGAACATTTTCTCCCATTCTATAGGTTGTCTGTTTACTCTGCTGATATTTTCTTTTGCTGTGCAGAAGCTCTTCAGTTTAATTAGATCCCATTTGTCAATCTTTGCTTGTTTCCATTGCTTTTGGCATCTTGGTCATGAAATCTTTGCTCATTCCTATGTCCAGAATTGTATTGCCTAGGTTCTCTTCCAGGGTTTTTTTAGCTTTGGGTTGTACATTTAAATATTTAATCCATGTTGAGTTGATTTTTATATATGATGTAATGAAGGGTTCTAGTTTCAATCCTCTGTACATGGCCAGTCAGTCATCCCAGCACCATTTACTAAATAGGGAGACCTTTCTCCACTGCTTGTTTTTGTTGACTTTGTCAAAGATCAGGTAGTTTTCAGAGTGTGGCCTTATTTTTGTGCTCTCCATTCTGTTCTGTTGGTCTATGTGTCTGTTTTTGTACAGGTACTGTGGTGTTTTGCTTACTATAGCCCTGTACTATAGTTTGAAATTGGATAATGTAATGCATCTAGCTTTGTTCTTTTTGCTTAGGATTCCCTTGACTATTCGGGCTCTTTTTTGGTACATCAACAACAGTCAAGTGGAGAGCCAAATCAGGAAATCGATCCCACTTACAAGTGCCCCCAAAGAATAAAATACTTAGGAATACAACTAACCAGGGAAGTGAAAGATCTCTACAAGAAGACCTACAAAACACTGCTCAAAGAATTCAGAGATGACACAAACAAATGAAAAAACATTCCATGCTCATGGATGGAATGAATTCACATATTTAAAATGGTCATGCTGCGCCAAGCAATTCATAGTTTCAATGCTATTCCTATCAAATTACCAACAGCATTCTTCACAGAACTAGAAAAAGAACTATTTTAAAATTTATGTGGAACCAGATCACTTCATAATCAGCAAGTGGTAATGTTTTAGAGTTATGAGGGATCTCACAGATTGTAGAAATTAAAGCTCAGAATTGGGAACAGAATTGGCCAAAGACACAAAATCTCACTAACTTATTAAAGAGAGGCAGTCAGTATTACCTTTTGTGCATTTAGTTTTATCCTCCCTGGACTGTTCCTTTAGGCAAACTCATGTTCTAATATCCCACTAAGTTTTTGAAGGGCCTCTAGGGGATTTGACACTTTCAATCTTTGTAACAGCACAGTCTTGCTAGGTTTATCCTCATTAAAACCACCAAATGGCTTTTTTAAAGTCACACAGTTAATAAGGAGTAAAGCCACTCTTTTGCCATTCTATATATTTAGTTAACATTTACTAGGTGCCAGGTATTACTTTATAACACCAGGGAATTACTGGTGATCAAGACAGAAAAATATCCTGGTCTCATGGAGCTTTGACTCTAGTGCATTGAAACATAATGAAGATGTAAACAAGTAAATACATTAAATTTTCAGAGATTGAGATAAAATCAACACAGTGGTGAGATTCAGACGATGAGAAAATAGTTACTTTAAATCTCTTAGGAGATGCTATCTGAGAAATGACACTGTGTCTGGAATTGATGGGTTCTTGGTCTCACTGACTTCAAGAATGAAGCCACGGACCCTCACAGTGAGTGTTACAGCTCTTAAGGTGGCGCGTCTGGAGTTTGTTCATTCTGATGTTCAGAGTTTCTTCCTTCTGGTGGGTTTGTGGTCTCGCTGGCTTCAGGAGTGAAGGTGCAGACCTTCGCAGTGAGTGTTACAGCTCATAAAAGCAGTGTGGACACAAAGAGTGAGCAGTAGCAAGATTTATTGCAAAGAGCAAAAGGACAAAGCTTCCACATTGTGGAAGGGGACCCGACCGGGTTGCCACTGCTGGCTCGGGCAGCCTGCTTTTATTCTCTTATCTGGCCCCACCCACATCCTGCTGATTGGTAGAGCCAAGTGGTCTGTTTTGACAGGGCGCTGATTGGTACGTTTACAATCCCTGAGCTAGACACAAAGGTTATCCTCCTCCCCACCAGATTAGCTAGATATAGAGCGTAGACACAAAGGTTCTCCAAGGACCCACCAGAGTAGCTAGATACAGAGTATCCATTGGTGCATTCACAAACCCTGAGCTAGACACAGGGTGCTGATTGGTGTGTTTACAAATCTTGAGCTAGATACAGAGTGCCGATTGGTGTATTTACAATCCCTGAGCTAGACATAAAGGTTCTCCAAGGCCCCGCCAGAGTAGCTAGATACAGAGTGTGGATTGGTGCATTCACAAACCCTGAGCCAGACACAGGGTGCTGATTGGTGTGTTTATAAACCTTGAGCTAGGCACAGAGTGCCGATTGGTGTATTTACAATCCCTGAGCTAGACATAAAGGTTCTCCACGTCCCCACCAGACTCAGGAACCCAGCCGGCTTCACCCAGTGGATCCCGCTCCAGGGCTGCAGATGGAGCTGCCTGCCAGTCCCATGCCCTGCGCCCGCACTCCTCTGCCCTTGGGTGGTGGATGGGACCGGGCGCTGTGGAGCAGGGGGTGGCGCTCGTCGAGGAGGCTTGGGCCACACAGGAGCCCAGGGAGTGGGTGGGAGGCTCAGGCATGGCGGGCTGCAGGTCCCCAGCCCTGCCCCACGGGAAGGCAGCTAAGGCCCGGCGAGAAATTGAGCGCAGCGCCAGTGGTCTGGCACTGCTGGGGGCCCCAGTACACCCTCCGCAGCCGCTGGCCCGGGTGCTAAGCCTCTCATTGCCTGGGGCCGGCAGGGCTGGCCGGCTGCTCCGAGTGCCGCGCCCGCCAAGCCCACGCCCACCCGAACTCTACCTGGCCCGCAAGCGCAGCGCGCAGCTCCGGTTCCCGCTCGCGCCTCTCCCTCCACACCTCCCTGCAAGCTGAGGGAGCCGGCTCCGGCCTTGGCCAGCCCAGAAAGGGGCTCCCACAGTGCAGCGGTGGGCTGAAGGGCACCTCAAGTGCCGCCAAAGTGGGAGCCCAGGCAGAGGAGGCGCCAAGAGCGAGTGAGGGCTGTGAGGACTGCCAGCACGCTGTCAACTCTCAACACCTGAAGTATAAGTAAAGGTTGAGAAAGGAGTCAGGCTTGCAAAATTCTGGGAGAAGTGAACTTCAGAAATAGGGAGGAGGAAGTGAAAATATTCTTAGCAGGACTGAATCTTCAGTCTCCCATTTCTCAACCCCTTGCTTTGTCCAAACTCAATGCCAGTTCCTTTCTCCACCTTTGTTTAGAGAAGATATTTGTAGATAAACTTGTGTTTATGTAAATCCAATATTTATTGATACTTCAGTTGTGCCTCCATAATGACCCATTCCATTTATAAATGTCACCATCTGGCACTCTATATATCCGCCATAGTGCAAGTTGGAAGATGGAGCACTTTTTCATTTCTCTTCCAACATTGTTTTTTGCCTAGCACATTAACATATAGCTCAATTAACTACAGCTCGGCTCTAACGAGGCCAGTTGTAAATTCAATTCTTGTATAAGCCACTTAGCTTTTTATTTTATTCTAACCAAAAGCTCCCTAACTGATCAGAGTCTCATTAGTTCCCTCTAGGTCAGCAACAATGCTAGCTTTCTATGCTACTCTATCTCCCCCCAGTTCCTCCCTGTGTTCCTGTTATAGGGCCCTCCACAGAGTAAATGCTTAATTAATCATTTCCCAATCAGTTTTTTTTCCATCTTTTTAAGTTGTTTACAAAATAGAACTTTGATTTGTTGTAAATCGTATGTTAATATTTATATGATTTTTTTTTTTTTTTTTTTTTTTTTTTTTGGTAAAAACTTAGCCTTTACAAAACATCAACCCAACCTTTGGGTCTGTGGCGGGTTCATTGCTATTCCCATCCTTTCATGCTCAGATCCACCTGTGCTTCAAGGAAAATTCAAATGCTTCCCTCTTCTGTGAAGCTGTTCATGATTCAGCCTCCTTTCCCAAAAGTCCCATCACATGTTGCTGTCTGACATCTGACATGTTGTCAGAGCAGAATTGCTTCTCCAAGTTTTAAGCTTCTTGAGTGCAGGTTTGATCTCTAAATCCTCCTTAAAACCTCCAAAAAATCTACTTTTCTGGTGAGAAACATTAGATTTGGAGGTAATCAGAAATGGGTGAAATTTTTTTCTACCTCTTTCATTAAATAAGAGAAATTTTTCAGAGTCCTTTGATTATGTGAGGTTCAGTTTTATCCCTTGAAAAACAAGTGTGATAATCTCCATCTCATGTGCTCATTGTAAGTAACAAATGAGAAAATGTATATACAGAAAATATTGTGTAAGATTCTAGTTCTGCTACTTAATAGCCCTGAGATTAGAAAAGTTATTTAACCTGTCTTAACCTCAACATCTTTATCTGTAAAATGTAAAAATTGATGGTTCCAACCTTTTAAACTCATTTTGACAATTAAATGAGAAAATGAATATAAAGTACCTGACATAATTCTCAGTATATATTAATAGTTTGATAAATGCAATTTGTTGATTTGGCTATTGTTATGGTTATATGTCAGTCACAGTGTCTGGTACATAGTAAGAATTGAATAAATACTATTTACTGAGTATTGTAGCTAATACTCAGATATTTATTCGTTATTGGTTGTGTGCTTAGACCATGTGCTAGCCACTCTGCTTAACATTTGTGATGCAAAAATGCACACAAAAGATGTAATTCCTGCCAGATGAAGTTTATGGTCAATAAAACATACATTAAACATATAATTTTATCCTGCATATAAAATATATTCAATGCATTGAGTTGCACAAATGTAAGCTTTTATGGGTGAATGAGATATACTGAAGAGTAGTCAGGGTTCTCTGTACAGATTCGGAGTCAGAAATGCTATCCTACTGCATGAAAGCATTTTTCAACTCTTTTTAAGAAACATGAATTTTTCTATAGATAATAAACCATCAAATCGAGAAACCCAGACAGTTTTTACATTTGGCTCAAAAAGCAATAAATTCAACAAATGTAAAACACATCTACTGGGCAAAACTCTTTCCTGGAACCAAAACAAAGTGGAAGAAGGAGCATTTCTGGCAGTTTTCCCCAATTTTTTTTGTTGCTTCTACAAACTGCTTCTGCAAGATGTACTTCGGACAACTGAATTATGAGCCTTAATTTTAGTATTGTTCCCCCAATTAATCTTCTGTGACTCAACAGAATCTGATGGGGAGCCAAAGTCATAATTTAGTTGTTCTAAACACTTATTATAAAGGGAAAGAAAAGCATCGTGTAAATGAAAACTTGGAAAGCATACATGTATGTATATACAAATATATATATGTATATATATATATTTCTTCAGACTTCTACAAAGAGGATGCTAAGACTTTCTGGTTTGGCGTTTTATGCCACTGGAGGGAAAAGAATTTAAAAAACAAAAGAGAAAGAATTCCCATCTTCTACTACCTGGATCATACTTTAAATCACTCTTCAAATTATCATTCTCCCTCCTTTCCACATCGATGTATTTATTTTACCCTCAGCAGTAGAAATAATTAATCATTGCTCGATTGATAATGCCAGGTTGATATTTTTACCCTTTCAGCAATCTCTTTTTATACAATGCATATTATTTAGTTGACTTCCTTTTGTAATTACCACTAAGAAAAACAATCATACTGTACATATGTTTTGTGCACATTAAAATAACTGACTTTTAAACTGATAGTATCATCACGTCAATCCAATGAAACTAAAAAGAAACAGTAAATGTTCTTAATGTAACATTAGTGTATGCATTTTTCTATAAAATTAAGAATATATGTATTAATAGACTGCTTCTGTAATAATGGTATTACTTATAGAGGCATTGTGCACACTGAATGTGTGTGTGAGAGAGAAAGGGAGAAAAGGCAGAAAAAGACACTTATGATTTCAGCAAAAATATAATCTGCTGCTAGAATCTTGTTGTTATATTCTTTCTTTTTTGCCTTTGAGTAGTGTTTCTAGAATGTTTATATTATACTTTGTACACACTTGTTATATTCTGCATTTAAATGTAATGTTATAATATAAGCTTGTTCTCATGATATTCCTGGAAACATAATTTTCATGGCTGCTTAACAATCCCATAGAATGTGTGTACATATGGTAGGATAGACAGAAGTTTTCTGTCTCCATCCCTTGGAATCACTCCATCCTCACTCGTGGTTGGAAAGATGTCATGTGAGCGGAATAATTAATTGAACTTACGTTGTGTGTGGTTAGCAATGCTTTTAAGGGTGAAGTAGGATGTCTTCAGTGCTCCATGATGAAGAATTCCCACTGACACCACTCAAACTAAATGCCAGTGAAATGAGATGGGATTTCCCAGTGGACGTACGAAGTAGAGGGACAAAGCTGGACCCCAAGTGAAGATTCAGAAAAGGAGGAAAAAGAGGAAATGGGATCTAGGCCAAGGGTCTTCTGAGAATCTAGTAGAAGAAGATGTCTGAAGTACAGGTGACTAGGGAGAGTGGAGGAAAATCTGTACCATCCAACAGACTCTGGTATATTTGCAACCATAACCATAACTATCTAAGTTAGAGTCTATTGAAGATTAACTGAGCTTAAATGTCCTTTTAATAACTGCAAAATATGAGTGTGGACACGAAAACTTTGATTTAAACAACAGGTTCTTGATAGAGCATTCTGTGTTTGAATGTTTATAGACTCTAATAGTCCTGAAATCTTGAAGTATTCTTGATGTCTGCAGTAGGATGGGATGGGGGAGAGAAAACCAAAAATCTGACTGAACATAGCCACAGATTGTCACTTTATTATCTCAACTCAACTTATATTTTGTTTCTGCTATTATTTACTTATATAATTATTTCCATTTCTGCCTCCCCCATAAGCCTGATACCAAAGTGTCCAGCACTTAAACATTGTGTGTGTACAGGCAAACCTCATTTTTTTGTGATTTGTATTATTGTGCTGCACAGATATTTCATTTTTTATAAATTGAAGATTTGGGGCAACCCTGCAATGAGCAAGTGTATCAGCACCACTTTCACCAATAGTATGTTCTCACTTCACATTTCTCTGTCATGTTCTGGTAATGCTTGCAATATTTCAAATGTTTTCATTATTATTATATTGAAGTTACATATTACATATATTCATACATATTATATTATTATTGTGGTAATCTGTGATCAATGATCATTGATGTTACTATTATCATTGTTTCGGGGTGCCACAAACTGTGCCCATATAAGACCGCACATTTAATTAATGTGTTGTGTGTGTTCTGACTGCTCTACTGACCATCCATTCCCCCATCTCTCTCCCTTGCCTCAGGCCTCCCTATTCCCTGAAACATAACAATATTAAAATTAGGCTCATTAATAACCTTAAATGGCTTCTAAGCATTCAAGTGAAAGGAAATATTGCATGTTTCTCATTTTAAATCAAATGCTAGAAATGATTAAGCTTAGTGAGGAATGCATGTCAAAGCCAAGATAGTGAAAAATGTAGGCCTTTTGCATCAATTAGCCAAGTTGTGAATGTAAAAGAAAAGTTCTTCAAGGAAATTAACTGTGTTACTCCTGTGAACACACAAATAAAAGCAGAACAGAAAGTATTGCTGATGTGGAGAAAGTTTTTGTGGTCTAGATAGAAGATCAAACCAACCACATGTCCTTAAGCCAAAGCCTAATCCAGAGCAATGCTCTATAACTTCTTTCAGTTCTATGAAGGTTGACAGAAGTTGACAAAACTGCAGAAGAAAAGTTTGAAGCTAGCAGAGTTTAGTTCACCAGGTTTAAGGAAAGAAGCCATCTTTATAACATAACAGTGCAAGGTGAAGCAGCAAGTGCTATTGTGGAAGCTAAAGCAAGTCATTTAGAAGATCTAGCTGAGATAATTGATGAAGGTGGCTACACTAAACAACAGATTTTCAATGTAGACAAAACAGCCTTATCTTGAAAGCAGATGGCATCTAAGACATTCATGGCTAGAAAGGCGAAGTCAATGCCTGGCTTCAAAATTTCAAAGGACAGGCTGACTCTCTTGTTAAGGGCAAATGCAGCTGTTGACTTCAAGTTGAAACCAATGCCTATTTACCATTCCAAAGATCCTAAAGGCAACAAAAATTATGTTAAATCTACTCTGTCTGTGCTCTAAAATGAAAAAAAAAAAGGCTGGATGACAGTACATTTGTGTACAGAATGGTTTACTCAACTTATTTATTTATTTTGAGACAGAGTCACACTCTATTGCCCAGGCTGGAATGCAGCAGCGTGATCTCGGCTCACTTCAATCTCCACCTGCTGGGTTCAAACGATTCTCCTATTTTAGCCTCCTGAGTAGCCAGGACTACAAGTGCACACCACCACACCCGGCTAATTTTTGTATTTTTAGTAGAGATGGGCTTTGCCATGTTGGACAGGCTGGTCTCGAACTCCTGACCTCAGGTGATCTACCCGCCTCGGCCTCCCAAAGTGCTGAGATTATAGGAGTGAGCCATCACACCTGACCCTACTGAATGTTTTAAACCCACTACTGAGAGCTACAGCTCAGAAAAAAAAAAAGTAAATAAATAAAAAAAAGTCTTTCAAAGTATTACTGCTCATTGACAATGCACCTAGTCACCCAAGAGCTCTAATGGAGATTTACAAGGAAATGAACGTTGCTTTTATGCTTGCTGACATAACATCAATAGTATAGGCCATGGATCAAGAAGTAATTTTGAGTTTCAAGCTGTATTATTTAAGAAATACACTTTATAAGGCTATAGCTGCTTAGGTAGTGATTCCACTGATGGATGTAAGCAAGAGAAATTGAACACTTTATGAAAAAAACTCATCATTCTAGATGGCAATAAGAACATTTATGATTCATGAGAGGAAGTCACCATATCAATTAATAGAAGTTTGGAAGAAGTTGATTTTAACCCTCCTGGATGAGTTTGAGGGATTCAAGACTTTAGTAGAGGAAGCAAATGCAGATATGGTGGAAATATCAGAAGAACTAAAATGAGAAGTGGAACTTAAAGATGTGACAGAATTGCTGCAATCTCATGATACAATTATAATGAAGAGTCACTTCTAGTGGATGAGCAAAGAAAGTGGGTTCTTGAGATAGAATCTACTTTTGGCAAAGATGCTGTGATCATTATTAAAATGACAACAAAGGATTTAGAATAGTACACACGCTTAGTTAATAAAGCAGTAAGAGGTTCTGAGAGAATTGACTTCAATTTTGAAAGTTTTATTGTACGTAAACTACTATCAAGAAGCACTACATGCCATGGATAAATTTTTCATAAAAGGAAGAGTCAATTGATGTATTGTCTTCACTGTTACCTTATTTTAGGAAATTACAGCCGGGTGCAGTGGATCACACCTGTAATCGCAGCACGTTGGGAGGCTGAGGGGAGCAGATCACTTAAGGTCAGGAGTTTGAGACAAGCCTGGCCAACTTGGTGAATCCCTGTCTCTACTAAAAATACAAAGCTGGGCGTGGTGGTGGGCACCTGTAATCCCAGCTACTCAGGAGGTGAGGCAGGAGAATTGCCTGAGCCTGGGAGACAGAGGTTGCCGTGAGCCGAGAGTGCACCACTGCACTCTAGCCTGGGCGACAGAGTAACACTTTGTCTTCCTCCACACCACCCACCTCCACTGAAAAAAAAAAAAAAAAAGAAAAGAAATTGCCACAGCCAGCCTGGCCTTCAGCGACCACCACCCTGATGAGTCAGCAGCCATCAACGTCAAGGCAAGACCCTCAACCAGCAAAAAGATTACAGTTCACTGAAGACTCAGATAATTGTTAGCACTTTTCAGTTTTACAGTATTTTAAAATTTAAGTATGTATGTTGGCTTCTTAGACATAATACTACTGCACACTTTGAGTACAGTACAGTGTAAATATAACTTTTTTATGCACTGGGAAACCAAAATATGCATGTGCCTTGGTTTCCTGAGATAGTCACTTCACTCTGGTGGTTTGGAACGGAAACTGCAATATCTTTGAGGTATGTCTGCATATATATATACATATATATAGATATATATATATGATGTATGACATGTCGATTTAATTATATCATTGAAACTTTTCCCATACATTGATGGAACAATCAAATATTGGTCAGAGAAATAGTATGAATTTAAAGCAAACAAAATATACCCATTTAAAAAAAAAGGTTTGTGCCATGGTTAAATCCCTGATGTACTGAAAATGTCGATTGAAACATCCAGTGCCCAAGAAATGTGGGGAAATGAATAACTTACTCACCATTTGGTCCAAAGTTTTCTCAGCAATCAATGCGAGAAAATTAAAAGGTTGAGAGGTGCAGATGGGGTTTGTTCTTTAAAGGGAAGTGCTGATCTAAGGGGAGAGCCCCTTGGAAATTAATTAGAGCCCAGTTGGAAGTCAAAAATATAGAATATAAATGGTCCTGTGCTCCCCCAACCCATGCCATGCAGATAAAGCCAGAACGCATTTTCTGATACTCCGATCCTGAATTAATCATTCGTTCCACCACGCATGCATGGTAATTCACGTCAAACACCATTTGGAGTGCATATTGCACTGACTTCTTTTAAACTTAGTTGTATGCTCGCCTGTCTTTCCTCCTGAATTATAAGCCTTTTCAGGAGGTTAGCAAACCTCTCATGTAGAGCATAATATCAAAAATATTCTGTATTTAATTGATAAGAAGCACTTAAGATTAAAATGTGATTTCTTCAAACATGAGTTTATTCATATGTGAGAAAAATATATAGAATATTTAAGCTCATTTAATATTATTGCTGATATTACCAGCTTTTTGTGAAAAGGGAAAGCATATGTGCTGACATTTGTATATGAGTGAGAAAATAACTGGGAGGAACAGATAGATCAACAGAAAAAGACAGAGAGCTGGCTCAATATGTCTTAAAGATTTCTTTTTTAAGATAGTCTTTAACTTGACATTAAAATAATTATATTGAGTGATTTCCCAGATATATTAACTAATTTAATTTAACCAAGCACTAAAGTTTATATGTTTAAAAATATGTGTGATTTAAGATAACAGATATAAGAATAAAAATATGATAGAAAGTATACATAATAAACTATTCAAATCAGAACCAACTAAAACATTTTTTTCTAAAACCAACCTGTCACACAATTTCAGATTTAAGATTTTTGTATTGGGTTCTATTTGGCTCGTTTGAGGATAAGCAAAAATATTTTCACTTCCAAAAACAAACTGCGTCTGGCATGGTGGCTCACGCCTGCAATCCCAGTGCATTTGGTGGCTGAGGAGGGAGGATCACATGAGGTCAGGAGTTTGAGACCAGACTATGCAATATAGTGAGACTCCATCTCTACAATAAATAAAAAAAATTAGCCAGGTGCAGTAGTCCTAGTTACTTGGGAAGCTGAGGCAGGAGTGTTGTTTGAGCCCTCGAGTTCAAGGCTGCAGTGAACTATGATCATGCCAGTATACTCCTGTCTGGGCAATAACAAAGCAAGACCTTGTCCCTAAAAAATTAAAATCAAACAATCACAATCTGAAAACACTGACCTACAAGTGCCTTTCTTCTCTAACAATTAGTATATCAATGATATTTTAAGTTTGGCCCAGAAATAAGCATTTAATAAATATCTACTACATGCTGAACATCAAGCCATATTTTTAAGTTGCTATTTTATCTTTATGAAAGCAATGTAAGATACGTAATATTATCCCAATTGTGTGTAGAATTCAATTAGCGTATCAATGATATACTAATTGTTAGAGAAGGAAGAGACTTGTAATTACCATTTGGTCAATTTAACTTAAGTAACTATCACTAATCTATGAAGCCTGATAGTGTTAATGCAATTCCTTTTAATACACTAAATTTGAAAAAAAAATGTTTGAAACTAACATTTTGCATCATGTCGTAGCTTACAAAGCAGTTTTACATATTTCACATAGTAAGAATAACTAAACTTTGATAGGAGAGGTTTTTTTTTATGGGACGGAGTCTCGCTCTGTCGCCCAGGCTGGAGTGCAGTGGCGCGATCTGCAACCTCCGCCTCCCGGGTTCATGCCATTCTCCTGCCTCAGCTTCCCGAGTAGCTGGGACTACGGGCGCTCGCCATCACGGCTGGCTAATTTTTTGTATTTTTAGTAGAGACGGGGTTTCACTGTGTTAGCCAGGATGGTCTCGACCTCCTGACCTCATGATCTGCCCGCCTCGGCCTCCCAAAGTGCTGGGATTACAGGCGTGAGCCACTGCGCCGGCCTACGAGAGTAGATTTGAAATGTTCTCACCACCTCACACAACACAACACACACACAAAACGGTAACTGTGGGTGGTGATGGATTTGTGAATTTGACTATGATAATCAATACATAATGTGTATGTATACCAAATCATCACATTGTACAACTTAACTATATACAATTTGTCAATTATTTTAAAATAAAAATAAAAACAACGACAAAAATAATACAGACATTATGTATTGAACACTGTCGGGTATAAAACTAATTTGTGGTAGATTATTTCATTTAATCTTACGTAAATACCGTAAAGTTGGCATTTCTATTATTATCTCAATTTAACCAATGGGGAAAATGTATCTTAGAGTGTGAATTTGCCAAAGGTTACACAGTGGTCTTAGTAGGATTTGAACAAGGGCAGTCTAATTCTATAACCCATGGTCTTCAATACTACGGCAAACTATCTCTTTTAAAATAATGGTTTGAGAAAAGTTTGGTCCAGAAATAAATATTTCATAAGTATATACTACCTGATGAACGTTGAGCCATATTTTTAAGTTGGTATTTTATCTTCATTAAAGCGATGTACGACAAGTAATCTTATGCCCGTTTTACGTAGGATAAAGCTAAAACTCAGATCTAGGATAACTCATAGGTAAAAACTGGCATATCCTGTCTTTTGACTTTGGATTTCAGAGTTTTTCCACTAGGGCTTAGAGTTGAACACAAATGGGTTTCAGAAACAGGAAAAGAAGCCTCAAGGGTCCAGATATGGAGGACTCTTCCAAGTGGGCAAGTCTTAGGGAACTTGAATCTGGAAAACCTACGGTTATTATGGGAGCACTTCAATCCAAGAAGAAAATGATTCAAATTTGTTATCTCTGTAGTCAAATCTTAGCAACTGCACAATAAATAGGATGGAAATAATAAGGATTTTTTTGTTTGTTTTTTAAAATGGGCAATGCACAATCATATAGTCAATTACATAAATCCATTGAGTGAAGGACATATACATATATCAAAAATTAAGGGAATAGAAAGTTGGTTAGTGATGCAGAGACTCAACGATTTGTTACCAGGTTTGACTTTGTACCTATAGAGAGGTTAGTTTTTAGGCAATGAGTCAGGAATATTTTAGAGGCATGACAGTCATCAACATCCAATCTTGTTTTCATTTGGTTTCAATTGTTCTCTATTTACACTTTCACTTTATTCTGATGGCTTGAGCCCTACTTTTTTGGTGTGATCTAGCATCCTGGAATTTGATGTTAGGTGGCCTGTAAGAGTTTTTCTGGGCATATTATCTTTGGCTCTTCTATTCCTGACTGCATTGGTTAATGTAGTAGACATAAATAGAATTCAGCAAATTTTTCTAGCTCTCAGTAATCTAGGCAAATTGTGGATTGAGCTTTTCCACCCCCTTTGAAGTTAGGTGTGAACATATGTGATTAATTTTATGTCAACTTGCAGAGTGTTTTTGGATGAGATTAACCCTTAAATTGGTGAATTTTGAGTGAGCAGATTGTCCTTTATAATGTAGGTGTGCCTTGTCTAATCAGTTGAAAGCCTGATTAGAACAAAAAGACTGGCCTCCCCAAGCAACAGGGAATTCTCCAGCATATTACCTTCAGACTGCATCTGCACCACGGGCTTTCCTGGATCTTTGCCTGCCAGCCTGTGGATGGGAACTACACCATTGACTTTCCTGGGTCTCAGGCCTGCTGACTCTCACTACAGATGTAGACTTGTCAGTTTCTATAATTGCATGAACTGATTCCTTACAATAAATCTCTTTCTATATACATACACATCCTATTGGTTCTATTTGTTAGAAGAATGCATCATGTGACTTCTTTTTTGACAAATGCAGCATGTGACTTGCTTTTGTCACAGAAATGAGCATTGGAGTGATACATCACTCTCAGTGAAATTTTTAAGAAGCAGGTCACAATTCACCTGGTTCCCTTTGTGCCACAGTGGAATGTAGAAGCACGTGTTAAAAATAAAATGTCTTTCAGTCTGGAATCCAAAATGGTCACAAGGAATACAATGCTTATTTTTATCTGCAAAAATTTTACTGGACTAATAACTGAGAGCAGGGTTTGCTTGTTACTTTGCCTAAACCTAGCCTAAACTAATGCAAGTAGACTAATTCACCCTAATTCTGGCTTTTAAAACAGAAACCCTCTTGTTTCTATCTGGGCTTGCCAACTCTAAACCTAAATGTGTACAGATTTAGAATTGATAGACATATAAAGTATTAATTACTACAAATTATAAAACCTCCAAGCTGAACACTTTTTTAACTTAATATAACATCATGTTCAGAGTCAGTTCTACCACTTCAGTGTTTCACTCTCTTCAAATACCTAATTGTTACCCTCTTACTTTTATGACAAAGAAGAGTGTGCTTTAGATATATGCCTCATAAAACTCTATATTATAACATTGTCAATGGAGAAATATATTTTTCTGAAATTGACTGCATTTATTGTTTGTGTATTTCAAGGACAGTATCAAAATCAACATTTTCAGTCCCATATGACATTAAATGCAACTTTCAACTTTCCAAATCTGAAGGCTAAAAATTACCTGTACAAATCTTCATAATATATGTTTAACGGAATCTGGTACTTAAAAAAATTTTCATGTGCTAGGTGTAATGATTCAGACATATTCTGATTGAATGCTTGAAGTTGATCATTAAAAAAAATACAAGAAAAAGAAAAATGAGGGGATGTGTGTTGTGCTTTGCTTCACAAGGAGCATTTGGAAATTTTCCTGACCTCTCATTTTTATTTATTTAAATTAACGATGGCAGCATTCATTGCCATCTGGCCCCCAGGCACAGTGAGCTAACGAAAAAAAAAATAAAAGAAACTTCAAAATAATCATTTAAATGATTTTAAATAATTCAGCCAATGCAAGTGTTGAGAAAGCATCATTTGAATTGGCAGAGCAGAATAACTAGACTCCAGGGGTCAACAAATCTGAATTTAGCCAGTGCTGTGTATTGAAAAAAATTAGATCAGGATGTCCCCAGGAGAAAACGCGCTTTCCCCCCAGAAAACATGGGATGAGATGGACACTGGGCTGGGCCCAATCTATATACTATTTGCAAACCTTCCCACTCTTTTATCTCTGGAATTTAGATGATCAAGTTTGCTAGCAGTGTTGGTGTTTGGTATTTGAGACTCTGCATATTAATCCAATTTGAAATCTTATTCCACATTGAAACACATCCTGACAAACCATCAACATCCTGTGCGCACTGATTATTCTCTGATAAGTCCTTGAACGTTTCCCATTTAGTCTGAAACAACTTGAAGCCCACATGAAAGGTAATACTAAAAGACCAATCCTAATGTCATTTAGTTCTTCGCTCAGTCAACACATATTTTTGGCAGCACAGGAATATTGTTTTCCACCATCTGTGCAGAACAGAATTTGGGTTTTTGTTCAGGGTCTGTTAGAATGTGCTGAAAACTCAGTGTGTACCTAGATTTTGATTCTTGCTCTGAGCCCTAATTATGCACTGTTTGGAATGTAAAGTGGTTGCACTGAAATCTTTTCTCTTCTGTCACTGACATATTATACCAATAAAGTTCAAAATAAAATTTGGTTCAGTGGTAGGTAGTTGATTGTTTCATTTTTATGGCGATGTAAATCCAACAGCATTTCATACAGTTCATTTTGAACGTATAGTCTGAGAGGAATAATTTAAGAATCCAAGAAAACAGTCATATACACCAGCATACAAACAAAATGTGACCGAGGGGCTTCAATATACTGAAAACATTTCTCAAACTAACCATTTGAATAGTACCATTCCCATTGTAACAGATGACAAAAACTGAGGCTCAAAAATGATACATGACTATTAAGCAGTAAAGCTATATATATGTGTTATATATATGTGTGTGTGTGTATGTGTGTGTGTATATATATGTGTGTGTGTATATATATGTGTGTGTGTATATATATGTGTGTGTGTATATATATATGTGTGTATATATATATATATATATATAATTATTTTTTTTTTGAGATGGGTTCTTGCTCTGTCACCCAGGCTGGAGTGCAGTGGCGCGATCTCAGCTCACTGCAAGCTCTGCCTCCCGGGTTCACGCCATTCTCCTGCCTCAGCCTCCTGAGTAGCTGGGACTACAGGTGCCCGCCACCACGCCCGGCTAATTTTTTTGTATTTTTAGTAGAGACGGGGTTACACCACGTTAGCCAGGATAGTCTCAATCTCCTGACCTCATGATCTGCCCGTCTTGGCCTCCCATAGTGCTGGGATGACAGGCATGAGCCACCGCGCCCGGCCAGTAAAGCTACATTTTTAACTTAGGCCCAGGTTGTGTCGAAGCACACATTCTACTTATTAAATAAACATGTTCCAATAATATTCTCTCATTTCGTATGGAGATGAATAAATTCCTCTTATGCTGAGATTGCAGTAGGTTCTTTGCAAAGAAAGCAAAGGAGGGCAGGAGGTTATGTTCTTCCAGAATTTTTCAGTATAAACTACAAGGGAGGACATTTAGGAAGCAATTTCTATATTACTATAAGGATGATATTTCTCATACATAAAACTAATTACACACCATTTTGTTTAAACAGCTTTGATGTCTCCCTATATCTACAGGACAAAGCCTAAATTATTTAACATGACATGAATTGAACCCACACCCATCTCCTGATCTTCACCTCTAAAATGCTAATGTCTTTGTGTCTTCGTTCCAGCTACCTTGAATTACTTAGCTCTTCTAGAATGTGACTTTTTTTCACTTTTCTAAAATTTTACTCATTCTGATTTTTCTACCTAGAATTTCCTTTCATCCTTTAAAAGGCAAGCACTTATCTATCAAGAATTATTTCAAATACTACCTTCTTCAATAATTCTGTACTTTTTCATCCTTTCTGAAACATATGCATGCTTCCAAAACGCATCAATGGCAGCTCTTTTGTGTATATACTTTCTTCCTGGGTAGACAGAATTTGACTGCCTCAAGGTATGTGGTAGAATAGTAGCCATTCAGTTTTTGGTTAATATGCAAAAAACTAAGAAACAAAACAGAGAAAGGGTATGCGAAAATAAAAAATGAAAGCACAAAATTAAAACCATTACAAGAAACCATCCAGATACCTCTTTTTTTTAAAAAAATCATAATTTGTATTTTAAGTTCTGAGGTACATGTGCAGGATGTGCAGGTTTGTTACATAGGTAACATCCAGATACCTCTTACAGGAGAGCGATAAGATACTCTTTAGTTCATCTAGTGACATTCCAAAGCAAATGCATTCTATAATTATAAAGATTAGCTAGATGTTATTTTTTGGGGGAGTTAATTTTGAACTGGGCATTTATTGAAACGGTGGATACTTACCAGCAAAAAAAGATGCAGGTCTTGTTAGCTGCTACATATACAAAGAAAGAAATTGCAGTAGAAATTCTACAAACACACTTTACGTATTGCTACAGAGGAAAAGCACAGAGTTCAAATGTGCACCTCAAATCTAGCCTATATGATTATCTTTCTCTCTCTCTCACATGCACACTTTTTAAAAATAGATTTTGCTAATTATGAACACAAGATGACCAATATTCTACACATTACAACAAAACTTTGAATGCATTTCTTATAGTTCCTAGGTGGTTTCTTTCCTCTCTCTTATTTAGCTTGTTATGGTAATAACTGGAATATTCATCCAGTATCACTTCTGCTTCAGTAAGTTCCCTTGGTTTTTCCCTGGGAAAAACATAATCATACAATTAAAACTCAAAAAATGATACAATAAGCTCCATAACAGTATACACATTGAACTGAGATAGGATTAGCTCCTTCTGAAAGTGGTGGGGCTTAGTAGGAGAGATATAAGAGTGGACCCCTGGAGGTCTGCTTAGTGGAGTCTGTCCAAGAATTGCCACATTGAAAATGAAACATGGAAAAAAGAAGGAAAATAGCAAAAAATAAAAGTGGTGATACCATGGGGAGGAGTGGAAAAAGAGGAGGGAGGCTAGAGTAACCTGAAGGAAAACAAATTATATTATTTTCTGTTTCCCCTTCCCAGGACAAAAACTTTGCTCATTCAGGAAATTGGCAAGGATTCTTTGATTTGGAACTACAAAGAAAGATCAGGTAGACAAACATATTGAGAAGACTCAAAAACACAGCCAGTCTGCAGAGATAAAGAATTATTCCAACAACCTCCACCCACCACCTGCCCCCATGACAGTTTTGGGGGCATTCACTGTTAGAGATTCACATTAAACAAGATAAACTGGAGAAACATGGGTCTGTGTGTTGAAGAGGCCCTGGGATGATGGAAACCCTCATGGTTAATTGAGTGAAGAGGCATGAATACCCTAATGTCAAAACAAGACAGTAAGTGAAGACATGCCAGAAGAACTAAGTGTTGCTGTCTGAATGAAGAGAAAAGAGTTGGCTACTGAGATGGTGACCTCTCCTTTCTCCTTTCCTTTCCTTTCCCTTCCCTTCCTTCCTTTCTTTCTTTCCTTCTCTTCTCTTCCCTTCTTTTCTCTTCTTTTCAAGATGATGTTTTGCTCTTGTTGCCCAGGGCTGGAGTGCAGTTGTATGATCTCGGCTCACTGCAACCTCCATCTCCTGGGTTCAAGTGATTCTCCTGCCTCAGCCTCCTGAGTAGCTGGGATTACAGGCATCCACCACCATCCCTGGCTAATTTCTTGTATTTTTAGTAGAGATGGCATTTCACCATGTTGGCCAGGCTGCTCTCAAACTCCTGACCTCAGGTGATCCACCCGCCTCAGCCTCCCAAAGTGCTGGGATTACAGGCAGGAGCCACCATGCCTGGCCGATGGTGACCACTGTTTAAGAAGAGGCTGCACCGTATTGTTTTTAGGAAGTCACAGCTCTGGAATCAGACCAAACTAGGCATAAATCTGGTCACTTCTGTATCTTAAGCAGATGATCTTATCCTGTCCATATCTACAGCTTCATCTTGGGCCACTTTCCAAAGTTTACCATACTTCAGCCTCGCAGGCCTGCTTCCCATCCATTGAGTCCTTCCAGCTACTGACCTTGGCTTTGACCTGAAAACTGAAGCCAGCCTGTCAAGTAGATCCATAATGTGAGTGACAAATCCAAGTTCCTTGTGTAATTATACATTTTATAACAGCTGCATTAAAAAATTAAATAGGAAACTGTATTGGTCTGTTTTCACACTGCTGTAGAGATACTACCTGAGACTGGGTGATTTATAAAGAAAGGACTCACAGTTCTGCATGGCTCGGGAGGCCTCAGAAAATGTACAATCATCACAGATGCAAAGGGGAAGCAAGGCAAGTCTTATACGGTGGCAGGGGAGAGAGAGAGAGGGAGAGGGAGAGGGAGAGCACAGGGGAAACTGCCATTTATAAAATCGGCAGATCTTGTGAGAACTCCCTCATTATCAGGAGAATAGCATGGGAAAAACTGCTCCCACGATCCCATCATCTCCCGACAGGTTCCTTCTTCGACATGTGGAGATTACAATTCAAGAGAGATTTGCGTGAGGCCACAGAGCCAAACCAAATCAGAAAGTTACTTCTAATACGTTTTATTTAACACACTACGTCGAAAACATCAGCATTTTAACCTGTAATCCATATTAAAAGTGAGGTATTGACTAGGTATTATTTTAGGTTCTTTTTATTTCTTCTTAAGATTTAGAAATTTGTTGTGTATTTCACACTAACACACACCTGCACTTATGCTAGCCACATTTCATGTCCTGCATCAGACAGTGTAGATTCAACCCTTGCTTTTTAAATTCTCTTCTGCTATGGTTTGAGGGTTCCCTCCAAAACTCATGTTGTAATTTTGTCCCCAAGGTGGCAGTATTGAGAAGTAGGACCATTAAGAGGTGACTGGGTCATGAGGGGTCTGCCTTCATGAAAGGATCAATCCATTCATGGACTAATGGAAGAAAGGGTTATCATGGGAGGGGAACCTGTGGCTTTATAAGATATGGAAGAGAGACCTAAGCTAGGATGTTAGCATGCTCAGCTCCTTTGCTGCGTGATGTCCTGTGCTGCCTCAGTACTCTGCAGAGATTCTCCACCAGCAAGAAGGCTCTTACCTGATGCAGCCTCTTGACCTTGGACTTCTCAGATCCCATAATGGTAACAAATAAATTCCTTTTCCCTATAAATTACTCAGTTTCAGGTATTCTGTTATAAGCAATAGGAAACAGGCTAAGACATTTTCCCTCCACTTTTGCTTGGACAGCTGTTCTAATCTACTAGAATGACTTAGAGAAAAGCTGCACTTTCAGATCAGATTTTGCCTTCGTATTATGTACTCCATGGTACCCTATAATCCTTGATTATAGCGATTTCATGCTAATGAATTACTCATGCTGCAATCAGTTTAAAAGCTGTCATCCTCATTAGATTGAAGGCTCCAGGACTTCTCCTTTTATAGGTATCCTTATATCCCCAATGCTTACATAATGCCCAATAAGAGGAGGTATTTGACTAATGTCTGCTGACTAATCATTATTTAGTACCTTGGAGCCTTTATTTTCTCATCTGTAAAGTGGGAATAAAATAACAACCCTACTTCATAGAGTTATTGTGAGGATTAAATATGTTCACATACGTATATGTGTGTGTGTACTTATAATCATGGCTGGAATATTATAGCTGCTATATAGTATCTAGCTCATGGTAACAGTTGCAGCAGACCTTCTACCCATAACTTTGTGATGGTTAAGAATGTGCTGAGGCACCAGCATGGCACATGTATACATATGTAACAAACCTGCACGTTGTGCACATGTACCCTAAAACTTAAAGTATAGTAAAATTTAAAAAAATTTTCAAAAATGAAAAAACAAAAACAAAACTAAACAAAAAAAGAATGTGCTGAGGAGTGTGTCTGGCATATGACGGGTGACTTAAATTATTTTTAGGCTTAGTCTATTTATTATTTAATATATGTGTTAAATAATATATTAATTAAATCTCTTAGTATTGCTTTGGAGTCCCTGCTTTGGACATAACATTCTTAAGAGATCCAAGAAAATAAAGAGGATGCCTCATTTTGGAACAGTCTGCATACTTAATTACTAGAAATAGCAGAAAAAGGGCACTGATTAGGGTTCACTTGAGATTGTCTAGTGAGTATGGTTAGGAAGTAAGACCATTTGTTTGTAAACAGAATTTCTAGATTCTAGTCTTTCTACTTCTATTAATATATTATATGATTTAGTAAGGTATTTAAGTTTCTATATTTTTATTTGCCCAATGAGAAGTAGGATTAGCGATTCTTCATTGCCTAAATTTCGGTCAGCCAAGAACACGTGTACCCATAATTGGTCCTTTTCTTAGCCCCCTTGCAGAGACACAGCCTGCTGGCCAGCTTATTGTACTCTCTTTTCATTTCCCTTACTCCTTTAATCAGAAATAGAGACGTGACAATGTTGAGTCTCCTGTGGACTAAAGTGGACTGGGAAACACTGGGCTACACCATAAAAGGCCTGTCTGGCAAATGCTAATAATCCATACTATATATTCAGTCCTTGTAATGTAAAAACAGAAATCTACAGAACAAAATAATTGTATATATAACCCAGTGCCCAGATGAGTATTTAAAAGCCTTTTTTAAAGCACTTTAAGGAATCTCCACACTGTTTTCTCCATAGTGGTTGTACTAGTTTACATTTCCACAAGCAGTGTAGAAGTGTTCCCTTTTCACCGCATTCACACCAATATCTATTATTTTTTTCTTTTTTGATTACGGCCATTCTTGAGTAAGGTGGTATCACACTGTGGTTTTGATTTGCATTTTCCTGATCATTAGTGTTGTTGAGCATTTTTTCATGTGTTTGTTGGCCATTTGTGTATCTTCTTTTGAGAATTATCTATTCGTGTCCTTAGCCCACTTTTTGATGGGATTGTTTTTTTTTTCTAGCTAATTTGAGTTCCTCATAGATTCTAGATATTAGTCCTTTTTGGATGTATAGATTGCAAAGATTTTCTCCCACTCTGTGGGTTGTTTACTAAAGCAAACGATAGCCCTCAAGGGGGGTGTTACATGCAACTCACTATGAAGAACTTAGTAATGTCAATAATTTTTTGTTCTGAACAGACATCTGATATGCTTAATGATTTCTACAATAAAAAGAGGGTTGCACGGTGGAATTTTCCTTACTGAGGTTCAGTGTGGTTAGAATGGTTAAGAGAGACGTAGAGAGCCTACAGGGTTGCAGGTAGGTGTGGCAATTCTTCTAAATTGTAGCTCAAATTACAACCAAGAGAAAACCTAATGGTTTCATCAAGAAAGTCAAGACAAAATGGGATTTCAGAGCAAGGAAGGCAAGAAACTAGAGACACATGGAAGAGAAGAAAGGAAAGCAAGTAGGCGGTAGAGAATGGTTGTTGTCCATATTTGGTATGAGATGGCTTTGTATGCGTGTGTCTCAAAGAAAAGAGACAAGGCAGATTAATCATGCATTATTCAAGGGTAAGGAATGAGATGCAGTCAGATGTGAGTTAGGTTGAATTCCAAAGCCGCAGTTTAATAGTTGTGTGACCTTTGTTTACTTACTTAAGCTAGTAAGCTTACACATTCTCACCTATAAAGTAGGGGAAAATACCTATATTAAACATTTGTATCCGTTAATTTGGTTTTGCTTTGCTTTTTATCTTTGGATTATTAAATGGCACAGAATAGATATAAACTATAGTACCTTTCTGTCCCCTTCTTTCATTCATCTGAATGTTATTGTGCTTGTACAATTCTGCATTTAGCTTGACCAATCTTCTGTAGATTTCACATGGGACACTTAGGCATACAAGCCAGATTAAAGAGAAAAAATATGTCAAAATTGCAATGATGTCTGCTTGTGTGTGTGTGTGTGTGTTGGGAAAATTTAAGGTACTGATTAAAACTTCCCATTTCTTTACTAATTATTGATCAATTTTCTAGACTTTTAGATACCCTTAAAATATTTTCACTCTTAGGAATTTGTGCATACAGACGACTATTTAGGGCTACATAGAAGAAACAATTTCTGCTGCCAAATGTACCCATTTTTTGTGTGGAAAAAGATCACATTTTAATATTCCTGAAGTTACAAGATCACAAGTGCTGGGGATGCATATGATTGACATGAAACTCACTGAACAAGTAAAGGCATTGCTAAGTAATTGAGTCTTCAACAATTAAAGCTGAGCATTGCTGGCATACTGGCTAGATTGAACAAATCCAGGATACAGCATACATTGATTGACCAGATCCTTGCCACCTATAGATATTAATTAACCTTTCATTTAATTTTAGGCAGCTCTGAATTTTCTGAGTGTGAACACTGTTATTCATAATAAACATTTATAATATTATGTAGTATATGGAAAAAATGAATGGGGAAAGAAATAATTATTTTTTAAATTGCAGCTTACTAACTCTCTGGAAAGCTGTCTATGGTCTCTGAACCCACATTTATCTGAAGTTTTAATCTCTGACATGCCTATGTCATAAAAAGTTGTGAGTTATCATATGAAAATAAAAATATACCATATTGTATAATGAATGGTGAGATTATAAAGAGGTGTTATCCTCAATCTAATTTTACAAGGATCTATTGTTTCAGCTCACCCATGTCATTAATTGTGGAAACTTGTTCATTCATTTAGCATATACCTATTGAGCCTCTACTCCATTTTAAGTGGAGCAGGCACACCAAATTTATTTTAATAAGAAAACCATATTCAATAGATAATTCTGAGTATATTTAGTACCAAAAAAGAAAAGTGCAGCTACTGCGGGATATTTTTGAGGAGAACTTCTGGGTCATTTGTCCAAGGTGATGTTACAGTGTGGGTGGAGAAGGAGATAATAAACATTTGAGGAGAGTGGAGAGTTATAATATAGTCATAGAGAATGGGAAAGCAATAAAATGAAAGGAAGATAAAGCAAGATTGTTAGATTGTTACAAACCAATTACGTTTTGGTAACCATTAATTTATATTTAGATCAACTCACTGTTGGACTTTTGGGTTTCATAGAGCCAATCAGTACAGTTTGAATAAATCAGTTTCAAGGCACTGTATAGAATGTCTCACTCTATGATTTTTAAGGTGTCAGAGTTTAGCAATTTAATTGCAAGATGGTGATTAGAAGGCAGATGAAGTTGTGTCAAGGACTATGTCAATTGCTTTAAACTTGAGGTTTTTTTTTTCTAGTCATTACTCATAGCAACCCAATAATGTTGATATTATTTCTGAAACGTTATGTATGATAGAAACAAAGCTTAGTAGAGTTAAGCAACGTTCCCAAGATCACAAATGACAAGAGGCAGGGATGAAATCAGATGAACTCATGTCTCAAGTTTATACTTTCTTTCACTATGTTGTCTCTCTAAGGGGCATGTTTTTCATTATTCTGCAATAAGTAAAATTCTGATATGCACTTTGCCTGGAAGATGACAACACTTGTCCTCCAAAATGTCTCTTAGTCGACAAGGCTGCATTTCTTCAAAGACTTGTGAAAATACGTGGCGATGTCTGCAGTGCTGTTCCACGAAGCATGAGAAAGGTGACCTTGGCATGGGAGGGTTTGAAGACAGGCATTTCTCAACATTTGCATCTGCACTGAAAGCCCCTGGAAATGGCCCCTGTAGACCATCAGATTTTGAGCATGACCACATTTTGATAGACCTGCCTGAATACATTAGCTACAAAACACTGTTGGGATTGACCTACTGACCTGATTAGTGGCTTGGCTCAACATTATCCATCTGGAAGCTGAAGCGTGTCTGCCAAACACAATGGTCAGAGTGTTGGCAGGGCTGAAATTGAGCTGTTCTTCCTAATGGTGCCTTGCTAACAGGTTCATTTACCTCCTAGGACCACTACTTGAATATTACGGTAATGTCATGCTTGGTGGGGTGGAAAATACAAAGGATCTGAAGCTAAACACACTAGAGTGTGAATTGATTTGACTGCTTAATAGTTTGTCAATTACAGTGTCACCTTAAGTCTCAGGTTTCTGTTTTTGATTTGTGTTGTTTTCTAATCCGTGAAATGGGGACAATGATTTCTCTCTCACAGAGTTGTTTTGAGCATCAGAGATAGTGCCCTGTAATACAAGTAGAAAATATTTTTTGGACGTTCATTGTTGCACAACAGTGTATCAGGTACTTTACAGAGAATAACATTTAATTGGGAAAAGAACATTACTTAGGCCTCATTATTATCTCAACTTAAAAAAGTGGAAACAAAGGTTAGAGAGGTAAAATTTCCTTCCTTACGCAACAATCTAAGAAACACCAGGAGTAGTATTTGGTTTCAGTAGATTATGATTTACCATTTGCCACTGTTGTCTTTGCTGCCTTCTGGTTTGGGGAACTGGCTAGAGATCACTCAGCAAAATGTCAAATGACATAGGCAAAAGCTTCAGAAAGTTTGCCTAGATATAGTTTACATCACTTAGTGCTCAACTCCTTGCAGACGTGACAGAGAAAAATGCTAACTGGTCTACTGCGATCCTCAGCTGCCGTCAATTATGTTGAGCTTCCTTTAGACAGTGAACTGATGGAGTCACTTAAGTGCAAAGTAATTTACCATTCACTAGGCTAAATGTTTTGCAGAAGAGGTCTCTAATGATGTTCATTATCCCTAAAGTGTGTCCCTTTGGTGATATACGAATTAAACATGAGAACTCTTCTTAAAGCATAAAAATTGCCCCAAACAATGTTCTCCAAAGGGAAATGCAGACCTATTTGATTGTGTTTGTGTATGTGTGTGGTATGTAGTGCTCTCAGTTTGTTTAATAAGAGAATCCACCTGCTCAGACTCATTCTCTTAAATATGTACTGTACTAAAAAATTATTCTTGAGACAAATTAAGAACATGGACAAAATGAATTGTCATAGTTCACATAGTATATTTCCAGAAGCATCAAAAGCATTAGATGAAGCAGGGTGTTTACTGCAAACCCACCACAAAGAGATCTCAAATCTAAATTTGTTTACAAATGTACTAAGATCTTTATTAAACCTATTTCTAATTTTGATTAAATCTAATATCAGTAAAGACCAAGTGTAAGTTTCCATTTTATGAAAGAAAACATCAGGGTCAAGACTTCAACTGTTGTTGAAAAATGAATTCTGCCTGACTCAGAAATGCACCCACCATTCCATTAACTTGATAGGCAACTTTGAACAAACTATCAACCTCAGTAAACTTGGAGTTGGGCATTTATTTATTAAATGTGGGGGTTTAATTGCATGATTGAAGGAGGAAAGTTTTAAGCAAAAATAATTTTGTGAATTTGAGGGTCAGGATGTTATCTCTGCCGCTTACTGGCTGTTTCCCCATCTATAAATAAGAAAATACTTTTGTAATTTGGGAGATGTGAAGGTGAATTCATACTATACATGCAAAGACTTGATGCAACATAAGTAATTAGTAAATACAACTTCTCTTTCCTTCAAAATCTTAAATTCCACAATCTCACAATTTTATAATTCTAAACCCATGAGACCAGAGATCTTGATTTTCATGGGAAAATCACTTAAGTTCCTGGGGCCTCACTTTCAACACAAATCTAATAAGGAAATTAGCTCTCTATTGTGAAGAAGGTTTCAACTCCTCTGACGCACTGGTAATGACCTCTGGAACATTCTGCTGAAAATATTTCCAAGGCAATGTGAAGACCCTATAGAATAAAAATGCTGTATGAATAAACCTGTCAAGAAGCAGGCATGCCACATATGTTCCATTCAGGAATAGATGATTCATAATATTATCTCCAGGATTAAAGTCCAGGGTGATGGAATTTGTTGAAGCTTGCACAGGAAATCAAGTTTCAAAGAAAGATGATGTATTCCATTAGTCCTAGCGCAGTGACAAGATGATGTCATAAACAGACATTAAACAAAACACACATGACATGCTGAGGCCTGTGCTGGGGTTAGTGGATGATACAAATTTAAGGAAAATCTCTTTCTTCAAAAAGCAAACTACTATCTACTGAAGATTAATTAATGAGTGTATAGACTTACAGGAGTCTCTGCATGAAGGCATCAACAATGTCCACAGGTGCGCTTATGCTCATGGAATGGACATTTACAAACACTAGAAAAAAATGTTTCTACCAAATGTATAATAATTTAGATTTAATGAGAAATTTTGTGTGCCTGACACTAAGTTAAATTCAAGAACTCATATAACCCCACTATAAATCATAAATCAGGTAATATTGTAATTCCTATTTAATGTATTTTTAAACTGAAGTTTAAAAGGTTGAGGAATGTGTCCAAGTATATATTCAAGTGATGGCTTGAAGCAAGATTTGCTTGCCAACAAGTTGGTTCCTTTTACACACAATGTAAAATTTCTCTTCATAAAAATGGAATGGATGCTTCTGTGATAGAAGGGACCCACCTGCATCACAGATGCCCATTTAAAGGCTAGAAGACCAATTTTCCCTTTGGTATTTTGGTGCTTCACAAGAAAAACAAAATAAGAGAAAAACATTTCTAATATCTTTTAAAATTTTTTTCAAGATACATATTTTAGTTAAAAAATTAAAACTGAAAAGGGGTCCAGAGAGATCTAAGTAAGCTACTCTTAATTTTCAAATTGAGAGAACAAAAAAGGAAGCAAAAACAAAGTAGAGCCCAGTCTCAGAATGAGAGGACAACTTCCAAACATGATCAAAAAGGTAGTCACCAGCCATCTATCAGGAAATTGGCTCTTTTCCTGAACTCCTGCAATTTTACCGCACTTGAGCACTGTGTTGTTGATACCATTTACAACATGGATGAGATGCAAATGTGTTGAAAATTTCTAATTCTCGAAGTACTGTTGGTTATCTAGATTTCATTCTCAGGGATTGGCACATTGGAAGAAAAACAATGTTCCGAGATAAAGCAAAGGGCAGCAGTATATTGGTCCAATTAATTTGAGTTTTTGCTTTGAAGGAAGTCCGAAGAAATTAAGCTTTAAAAAAAAAAGACATCAAAAATTCCAACCCAACACCACAAATGTGCAGCTGGATAGAAAAGTTTAGCGATAAGTTAGGGTAGAATATGATAAAGAAGAGATGCTAAGAGAAAAAGGTACATTGCTATTAACATCCATGGCCATCCAAGCTAAGAATATTCATGTGGAGAACGCTACAAAATAATTGAGGCTCTGTAGTTTGACAAATTAAGTGGAGACCATTAAAACAGTAGCATTGCTATCAGGGCAGAGAAAGAAAGCGTAAGACATTGTCCAATCTCTGGACAAGTATTTGACTCATAGATCCAAATTTAATTCGTCCCTGGCCTAAGTACTTATTTTGGTGATCTATCTATCTATCTATCTATCTATCTATCTATCTATCTATCTATCTATATATAGTGGTTCATCAAATAGATTCAGGTGCAGGGAACTTGACTGAGATCCTACATCTGAAATATTAAGGACCCTTGGTCTCAAATATATGAGGTGTCCAGGAACAACTACAGTAAGGACTAGATTATCAAGATGGCTTACTTACTAGTGAGTCATCAGAGTATAAAACAATGGCCTTTTTAAAGCCTACCCTATAGTCATAGGGTTAAGACTTCATTAAGTCTACATTTGGGGACTTGCAGCCCCAGGAGGAATAAGAGTTGGAAGTCAAGGGTAAAGGATGAGGAGGTGCTGACTAGCAGTAGTGCATTTATTACTGTATTGTGAAATAGTCATTTCTAGTTTTTGCTATGAGAATTGCACTTAATGCTAGGTTTCTGTGTTCTAAGGTTTAATTAGAATCTGTTTCTGTAATAGTGTATGAAATGAACTTTATGCTCACATAAGAATCTCAAATAATAAGTAATCATCCAAGAAATTGAATTTTCTATGATAAAATAAAAATGGTCATTTCAGTTATAGCATGAACCTTAGATCTAGATGAAACTTAGAGAGAGGCAGTCTTTTTCTGCCCCATCATGTCACAGTGAAACATCTATAGAATAGAGAAGGTAGAGGACTCATTTAAGGTCACACAACTGCTTGGTGGGGCAAGGATCATGTCCTGGTTTTCTAAATGATTATTTCCCCCAACAGATAACATATCATCAAATTTGTCAAAACTACCACTATTTTTCTATCTCCCAAAGTGAACCGTCCTTTAATTGTCCATTTCCCTGTCTCCCTGTAGCTCTTCACTTGAGTAATTACTTAGAACCTATCCCCTTCAATGTCTCCTCCAGGAGGATTTTATCACCTCTTATCTTGACCATGCTAATAACATCAACAGGTCTAGCAGCTAATGCTTTTCTCTTTCAACCTAGTGAAGGCACTTTTATTACCATGGATAAGGTGGCTTTCTAAAGAAGAATAAGGCACTTTCCCAAGAATATGGTAAAATCAATCTTAGAAAAAAAATATTTAGGACTATAACACATCTGCAAAGTCAATTTTCCTGACATGTAATTTTAATCATATAATTTTCCTAGTCCACAACTTTCAACATCTTCTAATTGCCAAATAAATTGTCATAATTTATCATTCTGCTATTCAAGAGCTCCCCAACATTGACTGATCTATCCTTTGAGCCATTTCCTCAATTCTGCCTCCGAGCCCTAGAATCTCTACTGTGATTAACCGAGTGGTATCCAAGTTTGTTATCTGTAATGTCCATCTTCACACTTTAAACTTTTAAAGTAATCAATACATATGTAGTAAAATAAATGGAAAAATAGAGCTGGTGATTCTGCCACATCTGTAAATTAATGCAGAAGTATTTTAGTCTGTTGGTTTATTTCAGAGTTTGTCTAGGAACGGATTACTTCTATATGAATAATTAGTGGTTCCAAGTTTCCAAAACTGATGACCAAGCTCTTGATCACAAATTGCACCATTAATGTGCAGCAGGCACTTATCAGTGATAGCCGTCACTTATATTTTCTATGTCAGCTTGTTCTCCGTGGATGCATAGGGGGTTATAAATCTTGGAAGTATACTTTATAGCTGGAAGACTGGTGTTAGATCCAATTTTGATAGCCAGAAAGGATGCAATATTTAAAATGTGACCTCTTCAGGGGAAATTCTCCAAAGCTGAAGAATGAGAGGTTAGGCACAATTGCCTTTATGTTTTCTTTATTTAGTATTTCCATCAGAAACTTTGGAATTTTAAAATAATATTCAGTCTCAGAAACTTTTTATAAATGAAGAGCATTATTGGGGAAGAGCATTTGGAAAATATCAAATCTAGCTTTCTTTTAATAAACTCATTGGTGTAGACACATGTATGTTGAAATTGGCATGTTTTGGAGGGTCAGATAGACATGGTTTAAATGGAATTATAATAACCTAATTTCTTCATGTAAAAATTACTAAAATGAAATTAGAGGATACAAACAACCAACATGTAGTAAACATGATAGCTTCCCCTCAACTACTGGCCCTCCTTTCTTTCTCTTTCAGTCTAGGGATGGATATATTTTATGTATAAATATTAAGTATAATTTGCTACAAGATTTAAAAAGTATATTCCTGACATAAGTGTAAAGAACTTATGTGCACCTGTAGTCCCAGCTACTTGGAAGGCTGAGGCAGGAGAATCACTTGAACCCAGGAAGTGGAGGTTGCAGTGAGTTGAGATCATGCCTCTGCACTCCAGCCTGGGCAACAAGAGCAAAACTCTGCCTCAGAAGAAGAAGAAGAAGAAAAAAAAAACTTATGTAAACCAGATGTGAACAATGACTGATATGAAAGATGTTTGGTGAATATAATTCTTTCCTATGCATGTTAACTTAGACATTTAGACATTTATCGTTAATCATAATACAACAAAAAAGTACAATTTAAACTATGATTGCCTGTTACACGTTTTCACGTTGCAATGCCTGGACAGAACACAGTTTTAAAGCAGCACATGTGCATAGACACACACATTTTAATCTCAGTGATAGGTTTTCTTTTAGGATATGTGTTGCATGAATCTTTCAATTCTTGAAACTTTCCAATATTCACACGGGGTTGCCAAACCAAAAAATAACTCATTTAGTTTTTGTACAGGAAAATACAAATAAAAAGAGAAACTTGCATATGGAATTCCAAGAGGGGGAAAAGGATGCTGCTGGTATTTGCTAATAACAAATCATTCATCTCTAAGTAACAATACCTTAATAATCAACAGTTCACACAGAGAAAGGTAAGCCCAACTAAGTCAATATCGCTTAAGATCACTGCCCACCTATTTTTACCCAGTTAGGATAGTGAGAAGAAATTGTAATATATTGCTAAGTGGACTTTACCATCAGAGAAACCTGGGATTCAATCTGTACTCTGACACTGACTATCTTGTTTCTTTGGGCAATTCCCTGACATCTCTTGAGTTTCAATTTACAATTATTATGTGTCAATCATGGAAAAAAAAGATAAAAAATGGAAAATAATTCCATAAAATACTGTTAAGATAATGAAATAAGATAATATATATATACAGCAATAGACACATTATGGATGTTCCAAAAATAGTTGCTATTCTTTTTGAATTGAAATAGGTTAGTTCTAGCCTACATAAAAATCAATGCTAATACATGAAGCCTTCTTTAACTCTGACTGCACAATGCTAACAGAGGATTAAATAAGATTTTTTTTCTCCCATGTCTCACAACCATGTTCATTTAATCATAGTTTAATAATGCAGTATTATAATACAATTATTTCAATATTCACTGTGCATTTGTGTAAATATATACACACAAACACACACACACCTACACACGTTATTTGGATTGAATGTTATAAAGCAACATAAAGTACTAAACCATAACTGCCAGCAGTAGCTATATATATATATATGTTATAGATAGATGTTGTTACATGTATGTATATATACACACATATATACGTTTATTTACCTTCATCTCTCTCTCTCATACATACATATATATGAGAGATAGAATGTGTGTATGTGTATTTATATAGTGAGTAGATATAGTACTTAGTTTCCATCGGTGAAAAGATAATCAGTATTAAATGCAGTAGCAAATGGCCACTAAATAATGTGTTTAATAATGTGTTTTATTAATTAGATAACCATCTAATTTCAATTATACTTTATTGCTGAACTTATCTCCAAGAAAACAAGTTTAGAAAGTTAACAGGTAAATCTAATTAGAGTATATTGCTTCCTGGCACTGTTTGGGGATAGCATAATGGTTGATTTTTCTGCTTGCAAATAAAGCATTACAATTTTAATAGTCTATGAAACATGTTTTATTTACTTATAGATAACAACATTTATTTTCATTTTAATAAAAATAAAAATAATTTAAAAAATATTTTTGTCCAGAAAAAACATGAATACAGTTAAAGTGCAAAACGAGATCGTGAGAACATTTTTTACTATTAAAGTGACAAATTTTAGCATTTATGTCATTAAGCATGTTAATTGTACATGTAATTCTATTTTACTGTGTTTTAATAAACTGTTAATTTAGAACAGTTTAGATATTGTTTGAGTTCTTATATAACCCACATTTGGTTTCCACTCTAATTAACTTTATCAGTATGGCATTTTTGTTACAATGAATGAACCAAATTTGATACATTTGGTTTGTGCATTATTCATGTTTTCTTATGTTCTTTTTCTGTTTCAGCATATCATATTATATTTAGTAGTTAAAGATCCTAGGCACCTATTAACTGTAACAGTTTTACAGACTTTTTAAGTTTTTGATGACTTTGACAATTTTGAGACTTGGTCAAGCATTTTGTAAATTGTACCTCAATTGAGATTTGTCTGGCATTTTTCTCAAGGTTAGAGTGAGAAAGCAAGTTATGTGCTTTTGGGAGGAGAACCAAAAATTTAAAGTGCCATTTTCTCACGTGATGTCAAGGGAGCATGTTACCAACATGACATCACTATTGACGTTAACCTTGATGCCTACCTGAAGTAGTGTTTCTCAGGTTTCTCCACTGTAAAGTGACTACTGACTCTTTCATACTGTACTCTTTGGAAGGAAGTCAGTATACACAGCCCACACTTAAAAGAGTGAAGAGTTATTTTACATCTCCTTAATGGCAAAGTATCTATATAAGTTATCTAGAATTAGGCATAAGAGTGCTGTCTATTCTGTCCATTAAAAAAATTATTCAATAACTTATTATTGTTATTGAGACAGAATCTCTGCCACCCATCCCGCTTGTCCTTCTGTATAGTCCCCCAGGCTGGAGTGAAGTAGTGTGGTCACAGCTCACTGAAGCCTTGACCTCCCATGCTCAAGAGATCTTCCTACCTCAATCATTTATTTATATTGTATGGATTCACAGATTTTTATATTTTGAGCTATAATCTAATAAAACTTTATTTTGTTGCTCAAATTATTCCACCTTTGGTTATTGGGAGCTTTTTCAATTGATTTCTGTGTATCTTTCACATAAAATCACATATTGCCATTATTGTGATTTTTAACACTATTTTACTTTCTGCATTACAGGATACTGGAGGTTTATTTTGTATCTATCATACCCTAGTCTTAGAATCAGTCAAATCTTCAAGGAGATCTGGTTCCTTTCATTGGAGAATGGTGTTAGAAAACAAGATCTAAATAGTAGGTATGCTTGTGTCTACTGAGGTGGTGGTGCTTCTATACTCTGTAAGCTGAGAAGGCAAGAAAATGTATGTGTATATTAACTTATGGATATATATTAACTTATGGATATTTATATATATATATTCCTATCTATAACCATCTCTAGCTATATTAAGGTAAACATGAGTTTATACTGATGATGCCAACATTAACTCATTCCCTCATAGATCATTCTAGAGTTCTTACATGTCTGTAAATTCCCCCTCCAGCACTGAGAAACCTTTCACCACTTGCTATTCATTTGTTTAATTTTACACCTCTAGTATGAATTTATAGCAGTATTAGAATGATTAGCCAGTACTCCTGTAGGAAAGGACTTTTTCAACTAGGGTACACTCTCTATGTATAGTTTCTTCTCCCTTTATTCTTAGACTACACATATTTCCAAAATTACTTAGGTCAAAAAAATTTTTTTCCACCTCATTTAAGGAAATTGTTTTGTATATATTTAAAACAGTTCAATTGTCCTGTCCCATTCTACCCATTCTGCATTCCACCTGGGGACCCAACCACCCCATCTGTCCATATATATATATATATATATATATTTATATGTGTGTGTGTATCTATATATATATACACACATATCCATATATATCTATACACACACACACATACATACACTAGGGATGTGGTGTGTGTGTGTGTGTGTGTGTGTGTGTGTATTTAAAACTTTATATACACCAGGGTTCAATTTTTTTATGCTATAAAGTTCTATGTCTTTTGCCAAATGTATGGTGTCATGCATCCTCCATGACAGTATTATAAAAAATAGTTTTATAACCCTAAAAAATCCCTTGTGTTTCACTTCCTCAGTTCTCCTTCCTTCTCCCCTCCTCTCTGGTCACCACTGATCCTATAATCTCTGTTTTACCTTTCTCAAAATGCCATACATGTGAAAGTATGTGTTACATAGCCTTTTCAGATTTGTTTCTTTCACCTATCATTAGCATATACACTATTTCCCTGTCTTTTCATGAACTGATTTTTTTTTTTGCTGAACAATATTCCATTGTAAGGATGTACCAGATATTGTTTAAAAATTTACCTATTGAAAGACATCTTGGTTGATCCCATTTTGGGGCTATTATAAATAAAGCTAATATCATCATTTACTTGCATATTTTTGAGTAGGCATAGTTTTCAAATCAATTGTATAAATATCTAGGAGCAGAATTGCCAAATTATATGGGGAAGGCTGTTCAGAGCTTTGTCAGAAACTACCAAATCGTCTTCCAAAGCAGCTGTATCATTTTGCATCCCCTCCAAGAATGATTAAGAGTCCTCTTGATTGACATGCTCACAGACAAATGGCATTGTCTTGTATTATTTTTAAAATTTTACTCATTCTGTTATGTATGTAATGATATCTCACTGTTGCTTTCATTTGAAGCCCTCTAGTGTAACATGATGTGACTTTTTTTTCATATGTATTTGCTATCTGTAAATCTTAGTAGATGTATCTGTTTAGATATTTTGCCCATATTTTAATTGAAATGTGTACTTTCTTATAGTTGACTTTTAACACTTCTTTGTATGTTTGAAATAAAAGAAATTATATATTTGTTTTGCAAACATTTTTTCCAAGTCTGTGACTTTTTTTTGGGGGGGGCATTCTCTTTGTAACAATGTCTTTTGTAGAGTAGAATTTTCTAATTTTAACAAAATCCAACTTTCTTTTTCTTGGATCAAGCATTCCTTATTATATCCAAAACACATGGACAAACCCAAAGATCATCTAGATCTTCTCAAGTGTTCCTCTTAAAATTTTATAATAGTGTGTTTTACATTTAAATCTAACATCCATTTTGCATGTATTCTTGTGAAAGCTGTAATGCCTGTGTTTAGGTTGTTTGGCATATAGACATCTAATTGTCCCAGTAAAATTATTGAAAATATATCATTTCTTTATTGATTAGCCTTTATTCCTTTGTCAAAGATCAGTTGACTATATTTTTATAGGTCTACTTCTGGACTCTGCTCTATTCTGTTGATATATGTACTTATGCTCTCTTGATTTTCTGTATAAGTCTAGAGTCAAGTAATACAAGTACTCCAGCTTGCTCTTCTTAAGCATTTTGTTGGCTATTCAAGGTTTTTCAATATAAACTTCAGAATGAGCTTTTTGATATCTATAAAGTAGTTTACTGGGAGTTGGTTGGGACTATACTGAATCTGTAGATTATTTTGGAAAAAATTGACATATTAGCAATATTGATCCTCTAATCCATGAGTATAGAATGTCACTTCATTTACTTAGATTTTTAAATTACTTTATACTACTGTTTTATAGTTTTTAACATACAGATTTTGCACATATTTTAATTTATACATATTTCATTTTTCCAGCGCTATTGTGATATAGTTTGGATGCCTGACCCCCCCCAATCTCATGTTGGAATGTGATTTCCCATGTTGAAGGTGGGGTCTGGTGAGAGGTGATTAGATCATGGGGGTGGATCCCTCATGAATAGTTTAGTACCATCCCCTTGGTGATAAGTGAGTTCTCACTCAGTTAGTTCATGAAACATCCGGTTGGTCAAAAGTGCGTGGCACCGCCCCCCTCACTCTCTCTTGTTCTCTCTCTGGTCGTATGACATGCTGGCAGCCCATCACCTTCCCTCATGATTATAACCTTCCTGAGCCCCTCACCAGAAACAGATGCTGGTGCCATACTTGTACATCCTGCAGAATCATGAGCCAATTAAATTTCTTTTCTTTATAAATTACCCAGCCTCAGGTATTCCTTTATATCAATGCAAAATGACCTAATATATATTGTAAATGGTATTTTATGAGGGTTCAAATATTAATCATGCATTTCTAATATATAGGAAGGAAATTAGCCTTTTTATATTAACATTGTATCTTGTAACCTGGATACACACATTTATTGGTTCCAGGAATTGTTTTGTTGATTTTGTAAGACTTTCTATTATATTATGTAATTTGCTAATAAAGAATGCATACTTATTCTTTCCCAATTTGTGTGCCTTTTATTTACTTTTCTTGTCTTATTTAGCTCAAATGACTTTCAACATGATGTTGTAAATGAAAGTTGAAAGAAGATATCCTTGCATTGTTGCTACTCTTAGGAGAAAAGTATCCAATTTCTCACCATGAAGTATTATCTTAGCTGTGGGGTTACTGAAGATGTTCTCCACTGAGTTGAGGATGTTGCCTTCTGTTTCTGAAAATTTTTATTTTGCCAAAAGTTTTTATCATTCGTGTTGGAGTTTTTGAATCCCTTTTTATCAATTAATATGCTCATAAATGTTTTCTTTAGATTGTCTATGTGATGTCTTATGTTGATTTTTGAAGGTTGAGGCAACTTTGTACATCTGAAATAAATCCCGCTGGTCATGGTGTAGTCTTTTTATACATTGCTGGATTTTATATAATAATATTTCGTTGAAGACTTTTGCATTTGTGTTTATGAGAAATGAACTCAGTAGTTTTCCTTTCTTGTAATGTCTTTAGCTGTTTTTATTATTATGGTAATGTCCTTGTAGAATGAGTTCGCAGATATAAGCAGTTTTCCTCTGCTTATATTTTCCAGAATATATTTCAGAGAATTACTGTTATTTTTACCTTAAATGTTTGGTAGAATCCACCCACGAAACCACCTGTTACTGGTTCTTTCTTAAAAGGTTATTAATTACTGACTCAATTTCTTAAATAGATACCAGCCTAATCATTTTACATATCTCTCCTTGTGTGAGTTTTTGTAGTTTGTTTCTTTCAAAAAATTGGTCCATTTTCTGTTATCAAATTTTGGGGTACAGAATTGTTCATGTTTTTATTACCCTTTTAATAACTATGTGATCAGCTGTGATGACCTGCTATGGTCTGAATGTTGGTGTCCCCCAAAATTTATATATTGGAATCCAATACCCAATGTGAGAGTTTGAAGAAGTGGGACGTTTTTGGAAATAATTAAGTCATGAGGGCTCCACCCTCAAGAATGGAATTAGTGTGTTTCTATTAAAGAGGTTGAAAGGAACTGTCTTGCCTCCTTCCACCATGTGAGGCTGCACTAACAAGGCAAATGTTTGAAGTACAGAACAAGTACTTACTGGACACCAAATTGCCCAGTGACTTAATCTTGGACTTCCCAGCCTGAAGAACTGAGCAATACATTTCTGTTGTTTACAAAATACCTAGTCTAAGGTATTTTGTTACACCAACCCAAATGAACTAAAACAGAAGTTGGTACCATAAGTGGAGTGCTACTATAACAAATATCTAAAAATGTGGAAGCATCTTTGAAACTAGGTAATGGATAGAGGCTGAAACAGTTTGGAGGTGTGTGTTGGAAGAAGCCTGTGCTGCTTTGAATGGACCATAGAGCGTGATTCTAGTGAGCGTTCAGAATAAGAAGTGAGCTGTAGAGAAAGCCTCAATCATCTTAGAGATGATTTAAGAGATTGTGTAGAAATATGGATGCTAAAAGCCTTTCTAATGAGGCCTCAGATGGAAATGAGAACATTCTATTGGAAACTTGAAGAGAAGACATTTTTGTACAAAGTGGCAAAGAACTTTGTTGAATCATGTTTGTGTCCTAGTGTTTTGTGGAGGGCAGATTTTGTGGGCAAAAAAAAAAAAAATGGGATATTTTGCAAAAGAAATCTCTATGCAAACTGCTGAGATATGGCATGACTTATCTTGAGTGCTTAGAGTACAACACAAGAAAAGATAAACCAACTAAAGGTGGAATTTGTCACCATAAGGGAAGAAAGACTTAAAGATTTAGAAATTTTCCAGCCTTGCTGCATTGCAAATAATGAAAAAACCTGTTCTCAGGAGAGAACACCAAAGATGTGGCCAAGCTACACTTTGATAAGGAGATTAGCGTGGATAGGCAGAAGCCTGGTGCCGTTCATCAAGACAATGTATAAATGAACCCAAAGGCATTTCAGAAATCTTTTGGGCTGCTCTGCCCATCACAGGGCCTAGAATATCAAGACTTGGGAACGGAAAATTTTCAAGGTTCTCTACTTGCATTCTGGTGCAGTAATCCTTGGCTGTCTCAGTTGTGGCTCAAGTGGGCCCATGTGTGGCTCAGGTTGCCCTTTCAAAACGCAGACTGTAAACCTTGGTATTGTCCATGCAATGCCTTTGCACCAGGGTGCAGATTACATAAGCTGTGAGGGCGTGAATTCTCTACCTAGATTTCAAAAAATGCCATAGAAATCTTCAGAGTCCAGGCAGAGAATTATCACAGGGACAGAACTACTGAAGACAGTACCCAACAGGGCAATGCCTAATGAAGCTGTGTGGACAGGGCTGCCACGAAAACCCCTGTCTGCACAAGTCACAGGCACAACTTTCCAACTCATCAGAGTTTTAGCACTGAGCAAAACCATTGGGATAAGGCCCCTTGAAATCATGGGGGTCCAACCCCCACCCAGGTATGTCAAGAAAAGCAGGACTTCAACACAAAAATTATTCTTGAACAGTAAGATTTTATGTTTGCTTTGTTGGCTTTTGGATTTAGTCAGGACCTGTTATTTTATGCTATCCTACTTCTCCGTTTTAGAATGAAAATGTTCATCCTATGCCTATCCCACTGCTGTATTTTGAAAACAGATGGCTTGTTTGATACCACGGGCTCACAGCTGAAAGGGAATTTGCTTTATGATTAATCACATATTTGAGTCTCATTCACATCTGATTTAGATAAAACTTAGGACTTTAGACTTCTGTATTTGTTCTGGAACAAGATTAGATTTGGGGGCTATTGAGATAGAATGAATGTATTTTGCATGTGAGAAGAGCATGACTTTTGTGGGGGTGGGGGCAGAGATAGAATGCTATGGTCTGAATGTCGGTGTCCACCCAAAATTACTATGTTGAAACCTAATATCTAGTAGGATAATATTAAGAAATAGGGCTTTATGGAATGATTAAACCATGAGGGCTCCATTTCCATGAATGAGATTAGTTCTGTCATAAAATAGATTGTGGTCTTGCACCCCTCTACCATGTTCGGACTCCACAAGAAGGCACCATCTTCCAAGCAGAGAGCAAGTCTTCACCAGACACTGAATCAGCTGGCACCTTGATCTTGGGCTTCCCAGTTCCACAACTGTTACATTAAATACATTTCTGTTGTTTTAAAATTACCTAGTCTAAGGCTTTTTGTTACAGAACCCTGGATGGACCAAGTTATGACCTCTGTTTTGTTTCTAATACTGTTATTTGTATCTTCTTTTTTTTTTCTTGGTTAGCTTGATTAGAAGTACAACACTTTTACTGAAATTTTCAAAGAATTGACTTTAGGGTTTATTGATTTTTCTTTTTCTTTCTTCAATTTCATTGAGGTCTGCTCTAATTTTTATTTCTTTTTTTTTTTCTGCTTGCTTGCTATAGCTTGAATTGTTCTTCTTTCTCTATTTTCCTAATATGGAAGTTATATTATTAATTTAAAATGTTTAATGTCTTCTAATACATAAATTTAATGCTACAAATTTATCTCTGATTTTTCTGCATCTCACAAAATTTAATGATATACGTTTACTTTAATTTAAAACAGAAAGATTGCATATTTCTTGAGACTTTTGACCCATGTTAGAAGTGTGTGTGTGTTTTATCTCTAAATAATTGGGGGCTTTCCAGATATATTTTCAATATATAATGATTTTCAGTTTAATTTTATTTTGGGCTGAAACCATAATTTGCATTACTTCTATTCGTTTAAATTTGTTAAGTAACATTTCTGGTTCAGAATGTGTTTTATCTTGGTGAATATTCCATCCTGTTACTGTATGAAGTGTTTTATAAAATGTCAGTTAGATCAAGTTGATTGATAGTACTCTTCAGGTCAACTATACCCTTACCAATTTTATATCTGCTTGATGCATCCCTTACTGAAAGAGGATGTTGAATCTCCAATTACAATACCAAGTTCATCTATATCTCTTTTCTATCAGTCTGTAATTTGATACTCTGTTGCTAGGTTCATACACCTTTAGGATTGTTTTATTTCTTGAGGAATTGACTCCTTTTTGATATATAATGCCTCTCTTAATTCTCCATAATTTTCCTTTTTCTGAAGCCTCATGTGTCTGAAACTAATTTAGTACTCCAGCTTTCTTCTGATTCACCATAAGCGTGCAATGTCATTCTCCATCACTTACATTTAGCCTACCTTTTATATTTGAAATCAGTTTCTTGCAGACAAAATATATGGTGGCATCTTTATTTTTTTATCCACTGTGATGGTGTCTTTTAATTATTTATATTTTGTTGATAATTTGAAGTTATTTCTCCAGTATCTTCTGATTAATTTTTATTAATTGTATTTTTTCTTTGTTCCGCCCCACCCCATGTTTTTCTGACTTATCTGGTTTAAATTGAATGTTTTATATGATTCTATCTCCTCTCCTAGCATATAAAACATACTTTAAAATATGTTAGTGTTTTTCCTAGAGTTTCCAATACACAATTTTTTACTAATCTATCTTCAAATAATACTATACCAGATCATGTATTGCTCAGTTTCCTAATAAAAATGTTCCCAATTTCTTCCTCCCTTTATGACCATTGTTGTCATTCCTTTTATTTACCTATATGCTATAATCATTCAATGCATCGTTACTATTATTAATCTAAACCATCAGTTATCTTTTAGGTAAATTAAGAATAAGAAAGAAAATATCTTTATGTATTCCTCCTCTCATATTTTTATTTCTTTACATAAACTTTCCTACCCATATCATTTTCCTCCTCTCTGAATAACCTCTTTTAACATTTCTTGGAGGACATGTCTGCTGATGGTAAACTCCTTCAGTTTTTGTTTGTCTGAGAAAGGTTTAATTTCTCCTTTATTTTTGAAGAACAATTTGATTCAATACACAATTTTAGTTTGGTGATTTTTCTTTCAATCCTTTAAATATTGGACTCCACTCTGTTCTTATTTACAGGAGTTCTGCTGAGACGTTCACTGTAATTCTTATCCTATTTCCTCCGTAACTAAGTTGTTTTTCCTTCCTCTATAGTTTCTTCAAGACTTTTTCTTTGCTTTTGGTGTTCTGCTGTTTGAAAATGATATGCCTATGTGTAATACTTTTTGAAGTCCTTAGTCATATATTTCTTCTGCTCTATTTCTTTTTTCTTTTCATTCTAAAATTTTTATTCTAAATTTATGAATTACATATTCAAAAATATGTATTTTGCACATTTTAAAATTGCCCACATTTCTTGGTGGATGTTCTGAGTTTTTTGTTCATTTTTGTTTGTTTTTATTTTTTTTTTCTCTTTGTCTTTTAGTTTCAGGAATTTCTATTGACCTATCTTCAAGCTCATGAATTACTTTATTGGCCATGTCCAGTCTGAGAGTATTAAAGAAATTATTCATCTTTTGCAATGTCTTTGCTTATCACTTCCTTTATTTTTCAGAGCTTCCATCTCTCTGCTTACATTAACCATCTGTTCTTTCATGCTGTCTACTTTTCCAATAGAGCCCTTAACATATTAATCATAGTTATTTAAAATTCTTTATTTGATAATTTCAACTCTGCATTATGCTTGCTTTTTCTATTCTGAATCCTTTTCTCTTACTTCTTTGGCATGCCTTGAAATTTTTTTAAAAAGTTGGACACACTGTATTGGATAATGGTAACTAAGGAAAGTAGGTCATTAGCGTGAGGATTTATTTTAATCTGGCCAGTAATGGGATGTTTTCAATGTTTGTTGTGGCTGTAGATCCTAAAGTCTTCAAAGTCTTCTAGTGTCCTTCTCTTCCTTTCCCTCTTAACTTTGATCTTCCCTAAGTAGCTCCCCCCTCATAGAACAACTGTGTCCTACAGTGCTTTCAGTTGTAATGCACTGTTATTATGCCGGGGCTCTACTGGCATGGTAGTAAGATACAAAGGAGGGGAGCATTCTATCGCCTGTAATTGTATTATCAAAGGTTAGTCTGTTAATAGTCCTGTTTCTCTGGGCCGTGACAGTCACAAGTGTTTCTAAGCTTTTTGCTTAGCCTTAGGTGAGAAAGGAAGGCTAGAAGGGGGCTGGAATTAAGTGATTTACTTTCCTCCACATTAAACAAAGCTCAGGTAAAGTATGTTCTCTTGGAGAGGAAGTCTTTGTTAGAGAGAATGATGTAGGAGTATTTAATAACTATTACTCTTCCCATCCACTTGCCAGAGCCAAGAGAAGATATCTCTCAGATCTTCATTATGAGAATCTAGTGAGGTTCCATGGGGTTCCTGGAAGTAAAACTCCCAAAAGTCTGGGAATCCCTCTAACACTGTTTCAACCCCAGGGTTTTCTTACTCTTAGGTTATTCCAACAATTTATCACAATTATCATTTGAGTCTATCAATTTATTGTTCCAGGGTCTTCTGCTCCAGGTAAACAGATCTTGACTGCAGCTCTCTGGTTTTACCCACCAATTCATATTTTCAAGTGGCAGTTTGCTTTGTGAACTCAATTTGTCTAAGAAAAATTGTTGATTTCTTTCTTTGGCTATTTCTAGTTGTCAGAATGAAGGTGACAATTTCCAAGTTTTTTATATTTCAGAGCTAAAATCAAAAGTCCATTGTATTAGTCCATTTTTATACTGCTGTAAAGAACTTCCCAAAATTCAGTAATTTATAAAGGAAAGAGGTTTAATTGACACATAGTTCAGCATGGCTGAGGAGGCCTCAGGAAGCTTACAATCATGGCAGAAAGCAAAGGGGAAGCGAGGTGGCAGGAATGAGAGGTTCTGAGTGAAGGGGGAAGAGCCCCTTATAAAACCATCAGATCTGGTGAGAATTCACAGTCATGAGAACAGCATAGGGGAAACTGCTCCCATGATTCACTTACCTCCACCTGGTCCCTCACTTGACACGTGGGGATTGTGGGGATTACCGGAATTATGGAGGTTACAATTCAAGATGAGATTTGGGTAGAGACAGAAAGTCTAACCCTATCATCCATAGATTGTTATGTTTTCTACTTTACACGTGGCAACAGTTTTTGATTTTTAGTTATGCATCAGGCATGGATATCACAAAACCAACTTTGTTGTTCAAAAAATGCAACCTGTAAATTTCTTTAAAACAAATTCTATGATTGAGTTCCAGTCCCAGTAACTGACAGATTAGTAAATCTGTTCAGTTCAGGAACTATATGCCTGTTTTCTCAGAATTTTTTTTTGAGTTCCCAGGAAACTGCATGGCAGCCTGCCCTTTGTGCAGTAAGAAAGGAAACACTTGGATCTTGGTTGTCACATACCCTTATGGCATTTACTGCTGCATCCTCACTTCTACCCAGTTATTGGCTCATGCAGATAATGGCTACTTCTTTCTAGTACCAGTAGCATGGCCTCCCCAGGTTTGCCAGGTCTCTCTGCCAATGCTGCTCTTGTCTGGAACACACAGAAAATGATCTGTTGCTTCTTACATTAACAGACAAACAGAGAGCCAAATCATGGGTGAACTCCCATTCACAATTGCTTTACAGAGAATAAAATACCCAGGAATCCAACTTACAAGGGATGTGAAGGACCTCTTCAAGGAGAACTACAAACCACTGCTCAACGAAATAAAGGAGGACACAAACAAATGGAAGAACATTCCATGCTCATGGATAGGAAGAATCAGTATCGTGAAAATGGCCATAGTGCCCAAGGTAATTTATAGATTTAATGCCATCCCCATCAAGCTACCAATGACTTTCTTCACAGAATTGGAAAAAACTACTTTAAAGTTCATCTGGAACTAAAAAAGAGCCCGCATTGCCAAGACAATCCTAAGCCAAAAGAACAAAGCTGGAGGCATCAGGCTATCTGAGTTTCAAACCATACTACAAGGCTACAGTAACAAAAACAGTATGGTACTGATACCAAAACAGAGATATAGACCAATGGAACAGAACAGAGCCCTCAGAAATAATACCACACATCTACAACCATCTGATCTTTGACAAACCTGACAAAAACAGGAAATGGGGAAATGATTCCCTATTTAATAAATGGTGCTGGGAAAACTGGCTAGCCATATGTAGAAAGCTGAAACTGGATCTCTGCCTTACACCTTATACAAAAATTAATTCAAGATGGATTAAAGACTTCAATGTTAGACCTAAAACCATAAAAACCATAGAAGAAAACCTAGGCAATACCACTCAGGACATAGGCATGGGCAAGGACTTCATGACTAAAACACCAAAAGCAATGGCAACAAAAGCCAAAATTGACAAATGGGATCCAAATAAACTAAGAGCTTCTGCACAGCAAAAGAAACTACCATCAGAGTGAACAGGCAACCTACAGAATGGGAGAAAATTTTTGCAATCTACTCATCTGACAAAGGGTTAATATCCAGAAACTACAAAGAACTCAAATGAATTTACAAGAAAAAATCAAACAACCCCATCAACAAGTGGGCGAGGGATATGAATAAACAGACACTTCTCAAAAGAAGACATTTATGCAGCCAACAGACACATGAAAAAATGCTCATCATCACTGGCCATTAAAGAAATACCATCTCACACTGGTTAGAATGGCGATCATTAAGAAGTCAGGAAACAACAGGTGCTGGAGAGGATGTGGAGAAATAGGAACACTTTTACACTGTTGGTGGGACTGTAAACTGATTCAACCATTGTGGAAGACAGTGTGGCGATTCCTCAAGGATCTAGAACTAGAAATACCGTTTGACCCAGCCATCCCATTACTGGGTATATACCCAAAGGATTATAAATCATGCTGCTATAAAGACACACACACACGTATGTTTATTGCAGAACTGTTCACAATAGCAAAGACTTGGAACCAACCCAAATGTCCATCAATGATAGACTGGATTAAGGAAATGTGGCACATATACATCATGGTATACTATGTAGTTATAAAAAAGGATGAGTTCATGTCCTTTGCAGGGACATGGATGAAGCTGGAAACCATCATTCTCAGCAAACTATCGCAGAGACAAAAAACCAAACACCACATGTTCTCACTCACAGGTGGGAATTGAACAATGAGAACACTTGGTCACAGGAAGGGTAACATCACACACCGGGGCCTGTTGTGGGGTGGAGGGAGTGGGGAGGGATAGCATTAGGAGATATACCTAATGTAAATGACGAGTTAATGGCTGCAGCACACCAACATGGCACATGTATACATATGTAACAAACCTGCAAGTTGTGCACATGTACCCTAGAACTTAAAGTATAATAAGAAAATGTAACAGAATTTTATTCATGCATAAATATATATTAATCATATAAACATTTATGCATTGTTTTATGACTGCACAAAATGATTACATAGAATTAGATTAAAAGTTACACTTTTTTAGAATATTTTCTTACTGGTTTTTAATAAACATTGATTCAGAATTACTGGTGCATAAGATCATATCAATTTATAGATTATAATTAATGGCAAGGCCTGTATTTTACAACCTAATATATCTAGTGAAATCTGTCACTAGTTATAAAGGATGGTAAATTTGAGAGCTTATCTAAGTAGTTAAAACTATCAGATTTTGTCTTATCTGTTGCTCAGCAATTGCTCTAATATGGCATTGTGTTGAATGTAGAAAGCAGTCAGCAACTGGTATCCAATGAGTATCTACTTTCTGCTGGGTGTAATTTAGTTTTATAATTATGTTGAAATTGAGATAGTACATAATTTGCCCAAGGTCACTGTGATAGCCAATTGCATAGTTCATATTTGAATCCTGTATGAGTTATTGACTTCAAAGCTGTTATTTTACCTTCTCCTATATCAATATCAGATTATAGATATATAAACACAATTGATTTGGCATCGTGGTAAGCAGTAGGGATAGTGAGCAGGAGTACAGTAAAAAGTCAGATCATATTGTTCCCCATCATCTCATATGCCTTTGTCCTCCACACTTAAAATTCAATCAAATTTAAAAATAAAATTATAAATAAAAAATAAATATTGCCTAGGCCAATGAGGACGAATTCTGTGCGTGTGCACTCAAATTCATCTTGCAAGCCCACGTTGCTCTTTTTCCTAATACATTATTATAGATTTTTGAATGAAACATTTATTCTTCATAACACCTCTTTGTCTTTTATCAGTGCTTGGAGAGCAGTTGCTGGCATGTTATGTTTTAAGAATAAAAGTTGTATTCATTTTATTTTAGTTATGTTATTGTAAATGCTTTATTTTCTGCTTGTGTCAGCTCTGGGTTGGAGTGAAACACAAATAGTGGAAAAGAGGAATCCGTGCAGCAGGCTTTTTCACACTTTACAAAGTGTTACAAAGTGATAATTAACAATGTGCTAAATACTAGGTGATAATGCTCAACAGAATAAGGCGAAAATTAATTGTCTGAGCTACGATATCACTGGAATGGTTCATTTCCTTAAAAGCAATTGATGCAGACAAATATTGGCAGTCTCTAGTTTTGCGGTACATAATACACTGTCATCAGCTCAATTGAATTGAACCACTCCTAGTCATTGCCATCATCTTTCATTCATACTTCTGTTCCTCCAACAAATATTTATTGAATATCAACGCTGTGCCTGATACTGTGACAGATGTTGAGGATTAAGCAGCAAACAATACACACATGGTCTCTGCTCTCATGGGAATTTTACTGTATCAATTGCTGTTACCATCATCATTGTTATATTCAATATCACTATCACCATCATTGTTATCATTATCAACATTGACTCTAGGGACAAATTCTATATTAATGGGAGAAGTAAGAGAGGGAAAAACATTAGGAGGAGACTTACATTTCATAGGGTACTCTTTCTCTTTTCTTGTCATGCTCATTCTTATCTTTACAGTGCAAGTATAAAATGTTACTTTGCAGAAAGACCTTCTTTGACCACCCCATTTAAAGCAGGACATACCCTCAATTATTCTTTATCACACAACCTTGGAATGTGTTGGACACTCAAATTATACTTTCTGAATGAATGCATAAAATGACATGTTTGATCTCTTGCCACATCGCTAATGACCACTGTGACACATATGTCCAGAAATGGTCATCAGAGGCACCAACCCACGAACTCAGGAGTTGCACCAGGGTTTTATCTACAACCAACTCCTTTACCCCATCACTGTCAACAACTCCTTCAGTTTACAATTGTGTAACTTGAAACTCCCCTTTCCCTATTTCAGGGTGGGTGTGTTACTTTGATGGTGCTGGTCCTGCTAGTATCCACCCAGGTTTTAGCAGCAAGGACTCACCTGATCCGTCCTGGGCTCCTATGTGTTAGATATGGGGAAATGAAAAATATCATCCATTATGCTGGTTAGAATTATGAAGAATTAAATTAGAGTGATAATAGTGGGAACTGAAAGAGGGATAAGAATCCAAAAGACAAAATAGGACATTACAATTTACTGAAAGAGATGAGCTGAAAATGTTGCAGATATATGAGGAACAGAAGAGTATGTTGCCATTCACTGTGATAACTCAGGAAGAAGAGCAGAACAAATAATGGAGATGGTTAGTTCCAATGTAGATATGTTGATAACATGGCCATTTGTTGGAAAAGATCGGTTGAGAATAGAAAGATGTGAAGATACAGAAATTTTAAGTGTTGATAGTTTAAACATTGCTGCTGCCATTCACTGGAACTGGGAGCAAACAAAAGGAAGGTGATGGTTGTTTCCATTGTAGAAATATTGAAGAAGAGAGATCAAGCAGCAGGCCACTTTAAAGGCCTGTGTTAGCCTTTTGTAGTAATTCAGTTATCTCTCTCTCTCTCTTTCTCTATCCATCCATCCACCCACCCACCCATCCATCCATCCGTTTATCCATCCATCCTCCTTCTATGTTCTGATTCACCATATAGACAAGAGAAGGAAAGGAAATTGATAATATAAAACAAGTAAAAATTTAATGATAGCAGAAAGGTCCAAGGGTAGGACCTTGGGGGAATGAGGCAATAAAATAAAAGTATTATCAGAGATATAGAGGGTGAGCCAGTATCAAAGTAATGATAACACTGGAAGGATATCGATGCAAGAGGAAAGCTAAGAAAAATAGTGTTAAAAATGTGGTATAGGTCAGAGACATAAAGGCAAAGTCAAGACTTTTCTGGTTCAGAACGTATATTTTTGGTGAGCTTAGTTCAGATAGTCATGGGCGATCTCTGGGGGTGAGGGCAGACTGTAGCAGATCAGCAACTGTAAGCGAGGAGAGGGAGCGTTTTATGAAAAGCAAAATGTACTTTTGGGAAATGACATGCTAAGCACCTTAAAAATTTGTGTACCCTCAGTTTTGAAAGAGCTTCCCCCAGATAACTACTATGCTGTCTCTCCTTTGTCTAATCCAGTTCTCTGCTTAACTGTTATCCCCCCTCAGAGAGGGCTGTTTTGAACACCTGTGCCTGTAGTGCCTGTTTTCCTTTCCAGACTCTTCTCTGTCCTTTATCCTGCCCTGAGTTCTACCAGGCTAGGTCATATTTACTGCACTAATGAACTTCCTTGACATTTTATTTCTTATAGGGTTTGTCTATTGGGGGAAGAGACTAGATGGGGGAAGACCTGTTAGTTTGGGGTATTTATTCCTCTGTTTTTGTGGGAGTCACCACTGAAGTTCACAGTCCGTTGCATGTGGCTCTTTTTACACACTTTCTACTCTACATTCTATTCCAGATTCTTTCAGTCCTTCTTCCACGTTCGTAAGGTAGACAGCCAGTACTATCCCCAGAGCGACAAAATCACCTTGGGGTTTTCCCAACACCCTGCCCATACCTTTTATAATAGTCCCTTTATTAAATTACCTTCAATTATCTCAACTTGAATGTGCCGCCAAGGTCCTGTCAGAACCCTAAGTGATATGCAATATTGTATAAAATAGAGGCCCCATAACTCTTATTACATTACACTGCTTTATTTTCCTTCAGAGTATTTATCACCATTTAGCATGGCTATATATTTATTTGTTTACTATCTTGCTCACTATAATGCAAAATCCACAAATTAATGGACTTTTTCTATTCTGTTTACTGTTACATCCTATCATCTAGAGCAATGCTGGCCATATAGGTCATATATATATATATTCATATTTATATGATATACATACAAATCATACACGTTTATCATAGCATTGCCACTTAGCTTTAGTTTTCATCTCTTCCTCCAATATATTTAGAATAAGAAAAATATTCTTTTTATATACTAAGTTGTTTACACTATCACAACCAGTAATAATTATACCCTGAAAGTTTAAATCCTAAAAGTTTCAAATTTGAGAAAATTGTGGTTGTATGACTTATTCAAAACTGCAGTCGTCTGTGTGTGTGTGTATGTGTGTGTGTGTGTGTGTTTAACATAGAGAGAGGGAAAGAGAGAGAGAGAGAGTCTGTGATGGCTATTCCAAAATTATTTTACTTCATATATTTGTAAGGACAGATTTTTCTATTTACCTACCACTATTTCAAAGTTTTGAAACTGACTGAATGAATCAATTTTCAGGAAGTATGTAAATTCCAAGGGGAAATTGGAAGAGAGATTACAGTAAAAGAGGAAAATAACATACCCGTCTGTATTTCCATTTAACAGAACCTTGTAAAAATTACTGTTTGAAACCCTTTTATATTAGTCAACATTCTAGAGAATATTCAGAGTTTGCCAAAAAAGATAATTGCATCTTTTAAAATTTTAAGCAGTATGATGTGTTTAAGTGTGAGCTATTTTTGAGTATTTAAGCTGCACATATACATTTTTAATTTTGATTGCTCCAGTGAGCCATGAAGCTATTTGCTAGAGATATACTTCAGAAAAGAACTACCAACACAGTTAACTCACCACTTATCCTTGCCCACTGCATAATTACATGTAAGAGAGCTTTTAAAAATATGCTGCCCTTTTAAAAGAAATAGTATATAACAGAACAAAGTGTGTGGCACAGATTCATAATAATCTCTATAGCATTCCTATGATTGTATTTATAATAAGGAAATTACAACACCTTGTAAGAGTTCTTTAATGTACAAATGTTTTCATATAAGTCATCATTTTATACTAACACCAAACTAGTGGATAGTATTATTCCTAATTTCATATAAAAAAACTGAGTAATGAAGCAGTTAAAGGGCTTGTTTGAGATCATGCAGGCAGTGTTTAAGCTAAAATACAGGCTGTCATAAGGTCCTACTCATAAGAAATTATACTGAATCTTCTCCCACAAAAACTCTGTGACCTTGGGCAGATTATTTACATTTTCTAATTCTCGGTTTTTTTCAGCTATAAAACTGTCAGTAGTAATATCTGGGTTATATTTTGATGAATATTAAGCTATATCATATATAACTAGTTAAACTGATATGTGATAACAATAATAATTGTGGTTTTATTATTTTGCTCCTATTCTAATTACAAATTCTGTGATTTAGATTTGAATAGTATTTGGAATAAAAATATTTAGTTCTATAGAACGGCAAATCATTCATGACTGGGTTCCTTCCTATAAGATCAATTTTTATAAAAATATTTTGGGAATAAAATTATTGGCATTTATGGAGATAAATGTTCAAATGGTCATGTACCTTCAGTGGCAGACTTCAGTATGCTTACATGTAATTATCACATCGCTAAACCCACTGCAAGGAGGCAACACAGATGACCCTTTGTTCCCATCCTGCAAGAGGAGAAAATTGCCCTGGATTCAGAGAGCATTAGTTTTTAAATCTTATTTTTTTCCCCACTCACTTTCTTGTTGCTTTCAGTAAAATCGTGTAACTTTCTAGCAGCTCAGCTCCCTAATTCATAAAACTGGCATAATAATATGTGTTCTTTCATACATACAAGAAGAGTTGCATAATTGAATCTTTTTATTAGTCAGGATAGTCTAGGTTATATGCGGTTTCCAAGTAACCCCAAGAGTCAGTGTCACATCATAACAAATGGTTTACTCATGCAACATTAACTTTTGGTCTAGGCGATTCCCCAGACCAGCTGTCTTCTATGTGTTAACTCAGCATCTCTGGCGGCTTCTACCTGACTGTATGCTTCGACAAACATTGTTGTAGAGGAAGCATGGTTTGGAAAGTTAAGCACCAACAGTTAAATGTCTCCACCTGGAAATAATGCATATAATTTGTGCTTTATTACAGATAGGTAGGAGGCATAACTTCTAGTGTTTTATACCACTGCAGGCTGATAATCATAGATAATAATATAGTTTCAAATGGCTACAAGGAATATATTGACTATTCCCAAGACAAAGAGATGATAAATACTTGAGATGATGGATTACCCTGATCTGATCACTATACATATGGATCAAAAGATCACTTTGTACTCAATAAATATGTAAAATTATTATATGTCATTTACAAAAAGGAAATCATGTACCCATACACATGACTTTGAGTAGAGGAAACTAAGCTTTCTTCCTGGACTCAAAGGTAGATGAAAACCATATATTGTTGAACAGCAGTGTAACCTGCCACAATTGAGATCACAGTTGCCAAGAAGAGTCTATTTCAAGAATATGAAACCATTAAACTCCACATCAACGTAGATCACAAAGCAGTTTCCTGTATACAAACAGGACATGGCTTTAAGTCAAGTGGGTTCTTGGCTGTAATAGGTTATTTTAAAAATGGAATATGTGGCTTTATCACTATCAGAGAGAACCAGAAAATTCCTGTGGTGTCATAAAACAAGTCTCAACGCTGAGAAAACAATGAATACTGCTCCAAGAGGTAAACCTTAGAACTAGAAAGGATTCCTATATGAAAGCTGAAGTGACCATTTTGCAGTTTGTTCTGAAAGACAGAAATAACAAATTTTAAAACTTGTTTTTGCATGGATATGCATACACACCATAGCATGGATTACAAATGAAGGTTCCAAACTTAATGTGTGAACATTAAGCAATTGCAATATGAGAGATGGAGAAATTTCTGCAAGTGTCATTTTAAGCCCAGCGTAATAAAATAAAGTTTGAATTTAGGCACTTTCTTTTATGGTTTTAATTATTCTTGCTCAATTATTTTTCTTGCATTCATAAAGTCTGGAGATAAAGAACCTCATAAGTCCCTGTTTCCTATTGCTGTATGGAACGGACTGAAGCAGATGCTATTGGTTTCCTGACCGGGTCCTCTTTCTTTATTAGGATATTGCTTCCATTTAATATTGCTGCTAGTGTCTAAGACTCATATTCTCCTTCACCAGAACATTGTCCTTGGCTAACAGGAGGCAGCACGCTCAGAGATGTCTGGGATACTGGGAGGTTATTCAACCCACTTCTCCGAGGCATCCTGCAGCCAAACAGTGACTGATGGAATATCACTCCCTTACCTTCTTTCCTTGAGGTGGGACTTCTGTGATACCAATTTATGCTCTAGAGTTTCCTGTGATGTGAGGCTGAATTCTGGAAATCACACCTCTGCTAGGTTGTTTCTCCATCTTGACCTCTTCTCTCACTCCCTACAGATTTCTCCTGTGAACCCTATTTCAACAAATCACTTTCACAAGAAACCCTGTCTCAGGCTCTGCTTCAAGGCCTGACCTAAGACATTGGATATAGTCAACTTAATTAGTGCTGTCAATATTCTAGTGCCTAGAACCAGCCAAGAGCTGTACTTAGAGAAAACAATCTTTACAAGATTATTTCTGCATGGGTTGGCTATGCATTTGACAAACAAATCAACAAAAAAGTAAACTAGAAAGGCTTAAAACAGTATCCTCTACCCTTGGGCTCTGCATTGACCCACAGAACATTGTTGCACACTCCATCAACAGAATATTTTGAGTCAGTCTCACAGATAAGGTGATATTACTCTTTTGACTTGGCTGCTAATTACATAAAAATTGCACTGGACTTTGAGAGGTAGACAACACAATTTAAGAAACTGTTGATAATACGAGCATCGCTGACCTCTCAGATCACTAGGCTAGAAACTCTAAGAAATTCCTTGCAGAGTTTATTAGAACACAATGGAGTTCATAGTTCTGCCATATCATCCTTATTAAAGTCACAGGTACAATATGTCAAGTTCTGGACACCACATTCTAAGGGACAATCTAAGGAAGTTGCCTATAGGCAATCTGGTATTCAGGGAAAATGGATTAGAGTTTGGGGGGATTGTGATGTAAACATGTGTCATAAGAACTGCAAAGTTTTATGGACATATCCTGAACATCTTCCATTATGAATAACTAGTACGTAGCAGCTGTATCATGAAATTGTATGCAAGTATTTATCAACTTCCGAGTCATCTAAATTAACTGGTATGAATACATATTTTCTAATTAAGTAGAAGTCAAAATTAGTTAAAAATAAATTTCACAAATTTTTGGATTATGAGAAAGTACCTTCTTTATATTTTCTAAAAATGTTTAAGCAAATGCAAGAACCTCAGGTAGTATTTTAGTTGCTTTAAGAAAATGAAGATTGTTTTCCAATGAAACACTTATTATAATAATAAAATATATTTTAAAAAAGAAGACACAATTAAGGAAAAACAAACCCTTGGTTCATAACTATCACATTGTAGCCCATAAGTATACACAATTATTACTTGTCAATGAAGAGATAAATTAAAAAGCCCAGAGCAGGCCCAAAAACCAACCAACTGAAAAAAACAACCAAACAAACAAAACCCCCCAAAACAAAACAGAGGTGTCAAAACATTCCAAAGGACTGAGGATCCTCTTGGTGGTATCTATGCTGGTGTTGGAGCATTTAAGTATCATTACAACATCCAGCATCATTCAGATATGAATGTTATGCCTCCAGACCACCCTCATACATGTAGCTGGAGGTGCTTACAAGCATGGAGAGTTCCAGGTTCTACCCAGCCAAGCAATGTCAAAATCTTAGGAATCCAGGTTCACTTTCAAAATCACTGTAATGTTTTCCAAACCCAGACTGTTTCTAATGATATTTTTAGGGTACTCATGAAGAACAATCAATCCATTTCTTGTCTTTTTTCAACCTAAAATATAGAAAATATTTTTTCCCAATAGCTGCAGTGGCCAATGGTGGCAAAATATCCTACTGTATTTCATACTAACCTAAAGCGATCATTCAAAGTTATCAGGCTATCTCACCATCACCTCTCCAATCTAGAATTTTCAATAATAATAAAAGTGTGCATAGCAGATTTAAAATATCTCAAAAGAAAAAGTGCAATGGTATTGTCCACAACTGCTGGTGATGTACAGTGTTTATATTTAGACATGGGAAAGGATCAGTCTTGCTCCAAGTAGCTGGTACACATGGAATGTGAAGTGAGATTTTGTTTTCCACCTGATTAAATCCTGGAGAAGGTAGGGCCAGAGGGAAAGACATAAAGATTTGGAGCCTGACATATCTGTCTTTGAGACCTGGCTCTGCTGTTTTCTGTTTGATTTTGGACAAGTTATTTGGCTTCTCTGTGCCTTAAAATTGTCTTTAGTAATTCAAGAAAAACACTTAAGTTCTCTGCAGGACAAATGTGAGAATTTAGTAAGAGAATAATAATAGCTAACATATATAGAGTGCTGCTGATGTGCCAGGTCCTACTAATAGATTTATATATATATAATACGTATTTATATATATATATAATACGTATTTTATATATATATGTTATCACATTTAATCCTTCTAGAACTCCATTTGATACTCTATTGCATTTGCATTTTGCAGATGAGGCAACTGAGACATACAGAGTTAAACTACTTTCATGAGGAGGCACAGATAATGAATTCAAGGTCCTACTTCTGATACTAAGCAGTCTAATTCAAGAACAAAAATAAGAAACTCTGGATACTGAACTATATTCATTTCGGGTGTTATTTCCATGAATTAATTGATGGAGTGCACTGTGCATATCACAAGAAATCAACAATTTTAAGCTACCTGGCTTTGTCCCTTATTATTATTATTTGAAATGGAGTCTCACTCTGTTGCCCAGGCTGAGTGCCGTGGTGCGATCTCGGCTCACTGCACCCTCTGCCTCCCGGATTCAAGCGATTCTCTTGCCTCAGCCTCCCGAGGAGCTAGGATTACAGGTGCCCACCACCATGCCTGGCTAATTTTTGTATTTTTAGTAGAGACGGGGTTTCACCATATTGGCTAGGCTGGTCTTGAACCCCTGACCTCGTGATCCATCCGCCTCGGCCTCCCAAAGTGCTAGGATTACAGGTGTAAGCTACGGCGCCTGGCCCGTCCTTTATCTTTTTGGGATAGACTGAACCACTAAAGACAAGTCAATTTTGTTGGTCTATTTATACATTTTGCTTGTCTATTAACTGGCAATACTAATTCTAAACTCCTATTCCAAATGATTCTCTTACAATGACAGCCTCTACTTCTTTTTCATGAACTTGTCGTCAAGCAATGTGGTAAACAAATGCCTGCCTCACAAGCAGCCCTTAGGTATGTTATATAATTTTGGATAAATGTAATAAACATGGATATAGAGAGGGTTGGCTATGTTTTACCAGCACAGACTTACATACAAGTGCAAACTTTGCATTTTAGTTAGCCCCACAAACGAGAAGTATAAAAACAATATTAAGGATAGATGATCACTGAAGCAGTATATGCTTAAAATTCAAGATTTTGAATGCAGTGTTTTGTTTTTCATACGAGCACTGCTGATCCAGCATTTATTACGCCATTTGACTATCCTGAGACCCAGGATGGATATTATGTGAAGCACTTGACAATTCAAGTAAAAGATAACCTGATTTTTTTCTCCAAAACTGGTCAATAATAAATGAGTTTTAAATTTTAAATCAAAACAATGGATTTCTCACAGTACATTATTGATAAGGCACACTTATTCTAACAACATTTTCAAAGAACAATGTATTATTTACTGCCTCTACTAATAAAAACTCTAACATAAATGAAAGCATTAAGCTAAAAAATAATAATCACACAGGCCTGACCATGTTAAACCTTCCGCAGGGCACTTGGAAATTTGGATCGAGAAAATATGTAACATGATTTGTTCCTCAAATTCCCTAAAAATTATTTTTTAACATTGGGCAGTAAAATACAAGTTTCTTATAATGGCGTGACATTTATAGCCAAATACTAAAACATCCAATAATTATTCCATGTGGGTTTCTGTACATAATGCTGACCTGAGTAATGCAATTTGAGAAAGTGACAAGGAACTCTTCACAGTAATAAAGTTGTATGAGGCAAGGATACTACTTTAAAGACTTATTTCAGAATTAGAAATTTTTTCTATGATTTTTTTTCCAGGAACATTTTGATTCTTTTAAATTCCATATCTAAAAAATTTCAAGATTCATAAAAGTATGCTGACTGGAATTGTTTATTGAATGAATAAGTGAATGCATGAATGATTATAGAAAGGAGAAAAACAATGGAGGCAGGCATAGAGATTTCTAGTGAACTCAAAAATTATAAACAAAGATAAAAATGTAACATCATTGTAGTATGCTTTTTTGGGTCTCTGATATGTGGTAGTCCATTTGCTTATAATAGCCTTTTTAAAAACTTTCATTTATTTTAAATTGAAATGTATATTGAGGTAATCATAGATTTATATGTTGGGTAAGAAATAGTAAAGAGGATTGTTGTAAGAAATAGTAAAGAGAAATCTCTTGTACTCTTTGTTCAGTTTCCCTTAATAGTGACATTTGACAAACCCGTAGTGCAATTTCATAACCAGGACATGATAAAATCTACTCACATTATTAATATGTCCTTAGTTTTACTTGCACATGTGGGATTGTACTGAGTTTTATAAAATTTTATATACACCTCTGTAGGTGTGTTCATTGCCACAGTCAAGGTAATAACACAATGATTACTTCCATATCTTACCACACACATCTTACTCCTACCCAATACTACCTCCCCCCATCTTAACTACTAGCAACTACCATCTCTACTTCTAAAATTGTATCATTTCAAATATGTTATATAAATGAAAATATGTTGCATGCAACCTTTTGAGATTTTTATTCTGCATAATATCTAGAGATGTGTGGAAGCTGTTATATCTATCAATAATTCATTGCTTTTCATTGGTATGTATGCACCAAAGTTTGGATAATTATTTGGCTATTAAATTATTTAGCTATTAAAGGATGGCTGAACTGATTTCAGTTTTTGGTTATTACAAATAAAGTTCCTATAACTAGTCATGCACAGGAATTTTTGTGTGTATATACATTTTCATTTTAGGGGGATAAATACCAAGAAATAAAATTGTTGCACTGTATGGTTGTTGCATGCTTAGTTTTGTAAGAAGCTGTCAACATGTTTTCCAGAGTGGTGGTACCATTTTACATTCCCACTAGCAACGCATCTTTAATTCAGTTTCCTCACATCCAGACCAGCATTTATTGTCACTATTATATATTTTAAGCATGGGTGTAGTGATAAGCAATTATGTTAATTTGCATTTCTCAGATGGCTGTTGATATCAAACCTTTTTGGGTGATTATTTGCCATCTATCTCATCAGTAAATGTCTGTTCATGTATTTTGCCCATTTTCTAAGTGGATTGTTTGTTTTTCTGTTGTTTTCAGAACTACATATGTATTTCTAGCAAAATATAGTCTATATACTATATATATGGTATATATATATAGTCTCTATATACTATATATATGGTATATATATATATAGTCTCTATATACTATATATATGGTATATATATATATAGTCTCTATATACTATATATATGGTATATATATATATAGTCTCTATATACTATATATATGGTATATATATATATAGTCTCTATATACTATATATATGGTATATATATATATAGTCTCTATATACTATATATATGGTATATATATATATAGTCTCTATATACTATATATATGGTATATATATATATAGTCTCTATATACTATATATATGGTATATATATATATAGTCTCTATATACTATATATATGGTATATATATATATAGTCTCTATATACTATATATATGGTATATATATATAGTCTCTATATACTATATATATGGTATATATATATAGTCTCTATATACTATATATATGGTATATATATATATAGTCTCTATATACTATATATATGGTATATATATATATAGTCTCTATATACTATATATATGGTATATATATATAGTCTCTATATACTATATATATGGTATATATATAGTCTCTATATACTATATATATGGTATATATATAGTCTCTATATACTATATATATGGTATATATATAGTCTCTATATACTATATATATGGTATATATATAGTCTCTATATACTATATATATAGTATATATATAGTCTCTATATACTATATATAGTATAGTGTATATATAGTCTCTCTATATAAAGACTAAGAAAATATATGGTCTCTATACCGTCTCTATATAGTGTACATATATAGTCTCTATATATAATATATAGTCTATATAGTCTCTCTATACAGACTGTATATATGTATAGACTATATATATTAAAAAGAACATATAGATTGGAAGACATATATATCTATATCTATCATCTATATAGACTATATCATGTGTGTGTGTATATACATACATATTTTATATATATATAGTAAAAGATAACCTGATGTTTTTCTCCCAAACTTACTTGACTATACAGACTATATAGTCTCCCAATCTACACGTTCTTTTTTAATTTTCACATGGACTTTTCAAAAGTAAACTAAAATATTAATTTGATGAGGTCCAGTATATCAATTGTCCATTTTACGGATCATGCCTTTGATGTCAAGTTTAAGAACTCTTTGCTTAGATTGTGAAGGTTTTCTCCTAACTTATTTCTAACATATTTGTAATTTTTCATTTCAAATTTATGTGTGTGAGTTATTTTAGTTGATTTTAGCATAGGGTGTGAGGTTTTGGTTGAGGTTTTTTTTTTGCCCCTGGATATTCAATTGCTCCAGCCAGCACCTTTGGTTGAAATGGCTGTCCTGTTGAATTGGTTTTTTACTATGTTGAATTGGTTTTTTACTCTAGTCAAAAATCAGTTGAGCATGTTTGTTTGAGTCTCTTTCTGGGTTCTATACTTTATTACACTGATTTGTACATCTATCCTTCTGCCACGACCACACTGTCTTGATTATTGTAGATATATAGTAAGTCTTAACACAGGGCAGAGTGATTTTGCTATTAATGAATAGTGTGTTCTGTATATGAGAACTAGATCCTATTGGTTGATTCATTTTTCAGATCTTCTGTATTCTTGCTGATGTTCTATTTAGTATTTCTTGCTGATGTTCTATTGAGTATTTCTATCAAGTTCTGAGTGGTGCAGGTGTTGAAGTTCCCAACAATTGTTGATTTGTTTATTTTACTTTCAGCCCTTTTTATTATTGCTTCATGTATTTTATGTTTCCTTTGTTTGGCACATTTAGGATTGTTATCTTCCTGGTAGATAATCATTTTTTAATATGTATGCCCCCATTGTCTGCAGTAATTTTCTTTCCTCTGAATTCTAATTAGATATTATTGTAGTAATTTTTGTTCTTTAAAAGCAATATCTGCATGTTAAGTTTTTTTATCCATTTTCTTTCAACTTACCTAAGTCTTAAAATTCTAAGTTGTTTCTTTTTTTATAAGCAGACAATAGTTGTGTCATCTTTTATCTGTCCTGCTAATCTCTCTTTTGGTTGGTATGTTTAGATTATTTTTATTTAAGATAATTACTGATATGTTAGCACTCATATCTGTCATTTTTATTATGTCTTTGCATTCTCATCTTTAATGTTGTTTTCATACTGTCCTATGTGTTACTTGATCATGTTATATAATTTTAACATATTCAATATGCTATACATAAAAATATGTTGTAGAATCATTACATATAATTCTATCTTGATTTATTTATGGTGTTTATCAACTACTTTTTGGGGTTTTCTTACGTGCTTTGGGTATCATGATATTCATATGTAACCTACCAAAATCTACTGATATCAACATTTTACATCCTCAAGTGAAGTGTGGAGATGTCACTTTCATTTAGAATCCTTTACCTTCTCCATTTTTAAATATCTTTGTCTTGAGTATCAGATGGTGCTACAATTTCTGCTTCATAAGCAAATATGATTTATAAAACTCATGAGGAAAAGGATAGTCTGTTTTATATACCCATATTCATTTCTTTCATTATTTCTGCGTCATTCCTAATGCTCCAAAGTTATTTACTTTTTTTTTGAAGAATCTGTAAGGGTAGGTCTGCTCGCAACAAAATATTCTCATTTTTCCATCTGAGATTTTCTTCATGTCCCATTCATTCCTGAAGAGTAGTTTCGTCAGAAATAGAATTTGTGATTGACAGTTCTTTTCCTTAACTGCTTGAAAAAATATTGTGCCACTCCTTCTGGCTTCCAAGGTTTTAGATGAGGAATCCATTGACATTTAAAATGGTATTCCCCAGAGGTAATATATTGTTTCTTTTTGGCTACTTTCAAGACTTTGTCTTTAATTTTCAAAAGTTTAATTATTGCTTGCCTTAGTGTAAGTTTGTTTGAGTTTTTTCTGTTTGTAGTTTCCTCAGCTTCTCAGACCTGTATGATAGTGTTTTCAACACAGTTGGGGAGTTTTCAGTGGTTATTTCATCAAATATTTTCAACCTCACTTTTTCTTCTCTCCTCTTGATACTCCAATAATATGAATATTGGATTTATGTCATTGTTCCATAGGCCTCTGAGGCTCTGGTAAGTTTTTTTTTTTCTCAGTATATTTTCTCTCTGTTGCTCACATTTGGTTAAATTGCATTGATATGCTATCAAGTTTGATAGTTTCTTTCATATGTTGTATACATGCTACTCTTGAGCCCATTCAGCGAATTTTCTTGTCATTTCTGTTATTGGGTTTAATTTTTTGTTATTGTATTTATCTTTTTGTGTTTTCCAGCTTTTAAATTTTTATTTGGTTTCTTTGTATACATAACATTTTTCTCTGTTATTTTCTATTTCTATTTATTTGTTCTAAGACACTTTGTATTTGATTATTGAAATATTTTTATAATGATGGCTTTAAAATTCTCATCAGATAATTTCAGCATTTGATTCATATGGGTATTCACATCAGTTTATTATTCTTTCTCATTCAAGTGGTTTTCTTGGTGCTTGATATAATTGGTGGATTTATATTATATCCTTTGCATTTTCTGTATCAGGTTTAGAGACTGTGGGCTCTATATTTAAATGTTTGACTTAATAGGCAAACCCCCTCTTCATGTTTAGCATGCAAATCTTGACCTGCACTTGTGGGCTGTGGTTCCAATGGCAGTTTAATTTTCAGAGCCTTCGTGGTGTTAGGTGCCCTTAGCATTTTCCCCCACCCCAGCTGCCTGTTGTCTCTGGAAGGACAATCAATCTCAGGACCTCTAAGTCAAAGACCATCTGCAGGCAGGCAGGCAGCTTGGTGCTGTTGGTCTGGTCTCTCCTTACTGTTTTTCTCCAAGCACTCCAGTGCCTCTAGACAGGGGCAGAGTTTTTCAGGCCTACCCACCTGCTATGGCTGGGTCCCTCTTTTTGGCTGTGCTGCAGCCCCAGTGTTTCTAGACTGGGGTGAGAAAACTGGGGCAGGGAAAAGAAGCAGAATCTCAGGACTGTGAGGACAAAGGAGGTCTCCAGAGGAATTGCTTATGGTAACTGGGTCCCCTTTGCTGATTCTACCTACCTGTCCCTGTATTTCTCACTGGGGAAAAGGAGTCTCAGGGCACATTGGATAGAAGACTGCTTTTGCTAGACACCTATTTTCAGCAGAGCTTCTGATGAATCCTCCTTGCTGGTGGTGGTGGTATTGAGGTTACCTAGAACTCCAGTCCTTTAAGGAAGAATGAGCCTACCTGGCCCCGCTTCTATGGCTAGGCTGAGAGTCAAGAAATGGCACATCTAAGCAGACTTCTTCTATTGAATGGAGGAGGGAGACTTAGGATATCTTGCTACTGGGCTATTCTTTTAGTCCTGGGGTTCCAAACCTTTTATCTTCTTCTTACCATCTTTGCAGAGTTGTCCTTTTGTTATTTCCTGCATTATTTCCAGTATTTATGTTGTGCTCACCAAGGAGAAACAGGGAGGAATAGGTCTGTACCATCTTCCCTGAATTGGAAGTCCCTAAAATATTCATTTTCGCTCATAAAATGAAGACGGATATTCATTTTCCCCATTTGTCAGTGGGAGGAACTCAGGTACCGCACCTTGTGTTACTTGTTCAAGGTCAGGAAGTGACCAAGTGGCAGTAGAAATAGCAAGCTTCATCTATTGGGGCTAAAAGAAAAATTCCTTTTCACTTTATCTCTTTCTTTGCATGTGGAACCAGTGTAATAAATACAAAAACAGCAGAAATAAAAATCCAAAAAGCATAAGTTCTGAGAAATGATTCTTTACCTATTATCATTTCTTTGAGGGGGGAAAGTATATGTGTTCACCAAATTGTGTCATAGCAAACACAGAAGAAAAGAAGATGAATGAAAAACAAATACCTTCTGGGAAATGCCAGACAAAGACAATAAGGACAGCTGTACTATGCACAAGATGTTCTCATGAAAGAAAAGCAGAACTCTGAAGGGCAGGTGTTGTGTTGGCAAAATGACTGGTTCAGTTCTGTGGCTGGCTCCTTGGCCCCTGTGTCCAAATCTGATTTCAGGAGGACTAGCACCAAAAAACAGGAGAAACACATTTGGCTTGGGAGTTTGCCAGAAAGCAATGACAGCTGAGTTGATTTTAGACTGTCTTCCCGGCCTGGGAAGAGTAAAAATGGATAACTCCTTGTCTCTGTCTTTATCTGCTAGATATTTCAGATGCAGGCAGGAGGGCAGTCTGGAACTGACAACACCAGCAGTAATTACTGAGGAGACACTCTGTAAGGATAGGCTTTGTTTTGTTGTCTTCAAATACCAAAGGCAAATAATGAAGTGTTTACGAGAAGTGAAAGATCATCCCTCACTCGTGTTCATGTTAATGAATTCCTGCATAAGTAAAAGAGATAATCTAAGCTATTGAGTAAATATGAACAAGTTCCAAATAAGGATCCCAGAGAAATGGAGGTGTCGGTGCAGTGAAGAGGAGAGGAGGGTGAGTGGGGAAGAGTTGAGGGAGGGCAAGGAGGATGGGGGAAGGCAATTTCAGCTCTTTCTCTTGTCCTGGTATGTGAAAGGTAAAAAGCGAAGAAACAATTTTGTTTTTCTTCAGATTTTTTTTTTTCTTAATGAAAAGGAAATTTTATAAAACGACATGGAGGAACTGACTTGCTGCTTTTTATCTTGGGAGCTTCCAAGAAGGGATGGATGTTTGCCAATGTGACAGAAAGTGCTTAGCAATTCTTCCCTTCCTAAAACCAAGATTTGACACAAACTCTGTTCACACAAGGCAAATGCATCTAATAGACAGTGCTTTTGCTCCAAGGTAATTATCTGTCTGGTGCAACAATACATGAATTTTGTAGTGGGAAGGGGAGAAGAATATCTAGCATTTATTGCATACTTACTGTGTACTAGACACTGAATAAGGTACTGTATATACAAAATGTCTCACAATTAACACTGTTCTGCAGTAGGATTACACAATTATCTGATGAGCAAATATCAAAGAGATTTAATAAGTTGCCTAGGCTGGGCACAGTGGCTCACCCCTGTAATCCTAGCATTTTGGGAGGCCGAGGAAGGTGGATCCTGAAGGAGTTTGAGACCAGCCTGGCCAACATGGGGAAACCCCATCTTTACCAAAAATACAAAAAATTAGCCGGGCGTGGTGTTGGGCACCTGTAATCCCAGCTACTCAGGAGGCTGAAGGAGGAGAATTGCTTGAACCTGGGAGGCGGAGGTTGCAGTGAGCCAAGACTGCACCACTGCAATCCAGCCTGAGTGACAGAGCAAGAATCTTGTCTCTGAATAAATAAATAAGTTGCCTAAATTAGCATAGCTAATAAGTGATATAGCTGACAATAGAACCTAGAACTTTTTCATTCAGTATTTGTATTGATAATAATTTTATTTTTACTCACAAAGATACTGAATGAAAAAGTGTTTTCCATTTCATTTAAAATCCCAGAGTCCTTAATATGCCAATATAAATCACGAATATTAGAAGAAGGGAGGGTGCTGTGGCTTGTGCCTATAATCCCAACACTTTGGGGGCCTAGATGAGAGATTCACTTGAGGCCAGGAGTGCGACACCTGTGAGATCCCCATCAAACAAAGTTTTTATTGGGAATATCTTCTTGTAATTCCAAAGGCTTCTATGTGGACTTGGTTTGTTTCTGGTACTGTGCTAGGCATGAGACTATGGCTGCCCCTACTGAGCTCATAGACATTATGCAGTACTGTTGTGAACACAAATATGACCAAGTTATCCTGGCCACATCCAAGGGAATCATCATATAGATGGAGAATTATTAATACTTAGAAAGACTCCCGTCTCTACAAACAATTTTAAAAAATTACCCAGGCATGATCGTGCATACTTATAGTCCTAGGTCCTGGGGAGGCTGAGGTGGGAAGATCTCTTGAGCCTGTGAAGGAAGTAAAGGCTGCATGCAGTGAGCCATGATTGAGCCACTGCACTTTAGCCTAGGCAATGGAGCGAGATGGCGTCTCAAAAAATAAAAATACACAGCAAAAGAAACTACCATCAGAGTGAACAGGCAACCTACAAAATGGGAGAAAATTTTCGCAACCTACTCATCTGACAAAGGGCTAATATCCAGAATCTACAATGAACTCAAACAAATTTACAAGAAAAAAACAAACAACCCCATCAAAAAGTGGGCAAAGGACATGAACAGACACTTCTCAAAAGAAGACATTTATGCAGCCAAAAAACACATGAAAAAATGCTCATCATCACTGGCCATCAGAGAAATGCAAATCAAAACCACAATGAGATACCATCTCACACCAGTTAGAATGGCAATCATTAAAAAGTCAGGAAACAACAGGTGCTGGAGAGGATGTGGAGAAATAAGAACACTTTTACACGGTTGGTGGGACTGTAAACTAGTTCAACCATTGTGGAAGTCAGTGTGGCGATTCCTCAGGGATCTAGAACTGGAAATACCATTTGACCCAGCCATCCCATTACTGGGTATATACCCAAAGGACTATAAATCATGCTGCTATAAAGATACATGCACACGTATGTTTATTGCGGCATTATTCACAATAGCAAAGACTTGGAACCAACCCAAATGTCCAACAATGATAGACTGGATTAAGAAAATGTGGCACATATACACCATGGAATACTATGCAGCCATAAAAAAATGATGAGTTCATGTCCTTTGTAGGGACATGGATGAAATTGGAAATCATCATTGTCAGTAAACTATCACAAGGACAAAAAACCAAACACCGCATATTCTCACTCATAGGTGGGAATTGAACAATGAGATCACATGGACACAGGAAGGGGAATATCACACTCTGGGGACTGTTGTGGGGTGGGGGAAGGGGGGAGGGTAGCATCGGGAGATATACCCAATGCTAGATGACGAGTTAGTGGGTGCTGCGCACCAGCATGGCACATGTATACATATGTAACTAACCTGCACAATGTGCACATGTACCCTAGAACTTAAAGTATAATAAAAAATAAATAAAAATAAAAATAAAGAGGAGGAAAAAATAAGAAATATGACAATATATAAATAAATAGACTTTGGGATATTTTCCCCAAAAGAACTTGCAGTTCCAGAAATCAAATTACGGAATTTTAAGAACAAAGTTTGGAAAATATTGGTCTAAATACTTAATACTAATTAGTTCCTTCTCTTTCTTCTCATCAAGGTATTTCTTTCTGCAATTTCTTTTCATGTTTGTAAGCCTTCTTTAGAGTTTTAAAAACACTCTCATATCCATCTTTTTGTTTTCTTTTCACAAAGCCTAGCAGAGACTAAAATGCTTGCCCCCAATTCAAAGATGAGAAAAGAGTCTCAAGAAATTTGAAGTTCAAGGACACAGCGTTCTTCTTCAGGAATTCTCTCCTGAACTCAGCATAAAAGAAGTTATTTTGATGTTTTAGTTATAGTATTATCTGTCTTTTCATTGGACAGCTCTGGCAGAGTAGATACAATAGGAAAAATGGAGTCTCAGAAACCCAAATTTGTTTTTCTTTTTTTTTTTTGAGACAGTCTCTCTCTCTGTGGCCCAGGCTGCACCTATCAACCCGTCATCTAGTTTTTAGCCCCACACGCCTTAGGTATTTGTCCTAATGCTCTCCCTCCCCTTGCCCCTCACCCCCAGACAGGCCCCAGTGTGTGATGTTCCCCTCCCTGTGTCCATGTGTTCTCACTGTTCAAATCCCACTTATGAATGAGAACACGTGGTGTTTAGTTTTCTGTTCCTGTGTTAGTTTGCTGAGAATGATGGCTTCCAGCTTCATCCATGTCCCCGCAAAGGACATGAACTCATTCTTTTTTTAAGGCTGCATAGTATTCCATGGTATATATGTGCCACATTTTCTTTATCCAGTCTATCACTGTTGGGCATTTGGGTTGGTTCCAAGTCTTTGCTATTGTAAATAATGCTACAATAAACTTACACGTGCATGTGTCTTTATAGTAGAATGATTTATAATCCTTTGGGTATATACCCAGTAATGGGATTGCTGGGTCAAATGGTATTTCTGAAGGAACCCATCTTCTTGATCTGCTATTTCTGCCTCCTGCTTTCCATTTTTCACTGACTCTATAAAGTCAACCAAATGATGACAAAACTATTTTTCATTGCTTTTCTTCTCTTCCAGTCTTTCACATACCTTCTTTGGCCTGCTTTCTCTTTGCCATTGTTTATGCATCCTTAGAAACAGTAATATACATATATAATATATATAAAAATATATGTTACATATATAATATAGATCTTTAAAAACAGATATATGTAATATAAAATATATTACATATATTATATAATATATATAACACATATATAACATATATATTATATATAACACATATATAACATAGACAACATATATGTTACTGGAAAGGTAGGGTTTGAACAGAGGAAGTAGGGGTGTAAATTTGTAACCTCTTTTATACTTATTTAGTTTTTTATTGAGAGTGTAAACTGCATTTACAAAAGAGAAGGGTGATAATACTGACAGTTCCTGAATTGTTGGTCCTCAGGCAACTAATTCCTGTAAGCCTCAGTTTCTACATCTGTCAAATAGGACTCATAATTAGCATTCGCCTGGCATGCAGCTGGTGCTCACTATGCTCCCATGGAGGCTTAATTTCACTGAGATATTGTTACGCAATGGGAGAATGCACTTTGAACCCAAAATACTGAAGCCATTATTCTTTCAAATTTGTGAAACATAGTTAATAACCAATCACCTTTTGTATGAGTTCATTAAAGGCACTCTGAAAGTGCATATATGTTTTTGATTTGAGAAACAGTTTGATATAAGTGGTGAATTGACTTATAGTCAAGATCATAAAAGAACTTTTATCTACATTAAGGTACTCTGTTAAAAAGTGAAACCAAATGTATCCAGAGAGATCTGCTAACTTGCCCAAGGCCAAACGTTACTTAGTGGCAAAACTAAAAACAGATTGTATAATTGTATGCTCTGTAAACCAGACTAGAAAGCATGACACCCTTATGTGGCAAGGAATAACAGGAATATTAATGACATGATACTTATTGATCGCTACTGACAATGTTTACTTATCACTATTGACAATGATATTTATTGATCACTAATAGGCAAGGTACTGTTTTAGGTGAATTATGTGTAAAAGCTTATTGGGTATTTTAAACTTGCAAAATCAATACTATTTTGCCCCTATATTACTGGAGACCGAATAATCCAGAGTTTTCTCATTAGATGCGTCTAATTGCTTCTAAGCTGTAAATTGACTATATGTTAACAATTTTTAGTTAAGATGATACTATAAAAATTATACTGCTTTCATACAGCAAAAAGAAAATCACTTAATTATGTTTTTACCCTTTTAAAAACGTCTGATTATTTTTTGGTCAACTAACTCTATTATAAACACATCTTCTATTGGCAGATTTCTAATTTATTTATGTCTAATTACATAATAACATGCAACATTTGCTGTTGAGCTCTATGCATCTGAGCCAAATGGATTCCCTTAAATATAGACAGACAAAGCAGAGGAGTTGGAGCACTTGCCATTTTTATTAGTGAGCTCTGAAAACAATTTCAGCATGCTGTACAGAGTTCCTTTGAATAATTAATTTTAAGTGGGAAAGGCATTCTGCCTTTGGTTACATTGTTGATTATTTTTAAATGTATATGGCATTGCTGCCATTGACAATAATTTCCTGTCAAAGATTTCTGCCTTACTCTATATTCCATTTTGTCATCAAGATGTACCTATTACTATTTTTAACATAAAATGCCTATCTGTACTATTTATTTAGACATACAATCAGAAAATATTGTATTGACTAAGGAATTTTCTAAATGGACACATTTATCTGTGTTAATATCAAATCGTGTCACATTTTATTTACAGGGATAATACGACATGGATGGATGCCTGTTTCAGTTAAAAGTACAATATATTTCCATGTGTTTATTGGTGGTGAAGATGTTAATGGGTAGTGTAACAAGGGGAATTTTACATGACTTGGGAAATCTATGTGACATGAGAAAAAGTTAATTTCAGCCTTGCCTCATTAATCAGATCTGCCGCCAGCTAAAAATTGTCACCTCAGTGTATTGTGCTTTCTGCTGTGCAGTACTAACAAAGATACTGACATACAAAACAGAACTAATTGGGCTTGGTGCTAGGAGGAGGGGGGATAGAATATACAGGAATGAATGGTTTATATCTGACCTTTCGGAAGAATCGCTCAAGGCACCGTGGGGCAGTTCCCGTCATTGCTAATGGAGACTGTGGATTCAAGACTGTTCAAACAGTTTTGCGTGCGAACTTCTGGGAACTGAAATGAACTACAGTGGTTCATACATACAGGCCTTCACAACGAAGCTTGCAAAACAAAGGAACTGTCAGGCCAGACCTGGTGTCTGTATACATTAAATGCTGGTGCATGGATATATAGTTTGCGTAGGCAACTACATCATTACTTCAAAGCCTTTACAGGCACAGACATTACAAAAGGCCTGGCTGTAACTCAGGAGGGACAAAAGTGCTGTGGTGATATTGACGGGACAGTTTACATGGAACACTTTTTGCAAGCATGGTTTCATTTGTCCCTACCTCAAACGGGTAGGTAGATATTATTATTCATGATATCTAAATGAGGTACAGATTTCCGAGATAGTAAGTTACACTCTTTACATGATGTGGCTGGTATTTGCATAAAAATAAATTTGAACCCTTGGACTCAAAAACTTTTTTAGATGGAGAGGTTTCATACAACTCTATTGAGGTATAATTTTCATATAATAAAATACACACATCCGAAGTGTATAGTCCAATGAGCTTTTGCAAATACATGCATAATAAAACCACCACCATAATCAACATTTAGAACATTTCCATCAACTCAAAACATTTTCTTATGTCCCTTTGCAGGCAGTTTCTTCACAAGCCTCAGGCAATCAAGATTTTTTTTTCTCCATAGGCATATGACTTTGAGACTGTCATACGAATAGAACTATACAGAAGTGGTCTTTCATAGCCTCTTTTGTTCAATACAGCGTGTATGGAGATTCCGCAAATATTGGTACATAATGTTGCAAGCATCAACATTTCTTTTATGTTTATTGGTAATGATCTGTGTTATGTATATAGCCCAATTTATTTGTCTGTGAGCCAGCTGATGGACGCTTGAGTTGTTTTCAGTTTTTGGCTATTGTGAATAATGCTATTATAACTATTATGTACATGTGTTAGTTTGAACATGTTTTCCTTATTGGGAGGTAAATACCTAGAATTGCTGGAACATAAGGTGGGTGTACAGAACTTAGGTCCTTGATTTTTTTATTCTTAAGATGATCAGACATAACCTTTAAAATGTTAAAGGTATAAGTTTCCCTCTAAACACAGCATGAGCTGCAGCTCTCACATTTTGATAATATACACATTTATTTTCATTTGATTTGACTTATTTTCTAATGTCTCAAGTGAAATCTTCATTTACCTATTTGATTTTCAAGTATTTGCAATTTTTTTAAATTTCACATTTTTATTGAACGTTAATTTATTTTTTGGTCAGACAACATTTAGCATTTAAATCTTTTTATATTTAATGACACTTTTCTCTCCCAGTCTATGAACTACCATGATTAAAATTCCAGGTGTACATGCAAATAATATGTATTTTTGTGGTTGGATGGCATATTCTATAAAGGTTAATTAGATTGTATGTGGACTGTACTGTTCAAGTCTGTATATCCTTACTGATTTTTCAATTTTATTTGGTCTATTATTGTGAGTGAAGTGTTAAAATATCAAACTGCAATTATATATTTTTTATTTCTCTTTTTAATTCTGTTAGTTTTTGCTTTGTGTGTTTTGCAGCCCTTTTGTGATAGGCATAAACTTTGGGGATTTTTATGGTCTCTTGATAAATTGATACTTTATCATTGTGAATCATTCATCTTTGTATCTAATGCCTAATACCTTAATACCTTATATCTTGTCTATACCTTATTTCTTGATCTGAGATCTTTTCTTATAGTCACCTGAGCTTTCTCTAAGATTAGTGTTTTTCTGGTTTATCATTTCTTATACTTTAATATTTTACTTAGCTGCTTTTAACATATCTGTGACTTCACATCAAGGTCATGTCTTATACACAACATATATTTGGGTTTTACTTTGTTATCTAATTATCTAATTACAAAATCTCTATCTTGCAATGTGTGGTTCAGCATTATAACTGCTAGCAATTTGTGGCTATTTAAATGCAAATTACCTGAAATTAAGTAAAATTTTAAATTCAAGAGATAATATAGGAAAAATATCTAAGTGACCTTGGGCCTGGCAATAAGTATATAGCTACAACATCAAAGCACATTCCATGAAAGAAAATAATTATAAGTTAGGCTTATTTAAAATTATAAACTCTGCTCTGTGAAAACACTGCTAAAAGAATGAAAGGACAAGTCACATACTGGGAGAAAATGTTTGCAGAACTGATATCTGATAAATGACTTGCATCCAAGATATACAAATATACAAAAATTCTTAAAACCCTAACACTCCAATTTAAAGGGGAGCAAACAGCTAAACAGATACCTTGTCAAGGAAGATATATAGATGATATATATCTTTCATATATATATGAAAAGATGCTCAACATCATGTCATCAGAGAAATGCAAATTAAAACAAAACCAAGATACCACTACACACTTATTTGAATGGCTAAAATAAAAAAAAAATCGGTAATACCAAATATTGGAAAGGATGTGGACCCATAGGAACTCTCATTCATTGTTGGTGAGAATACAAAATGGTGCAGCATTTTGCAAGACATTTTGGCAGCTTTTTACGAAGCTAAACATAATTTTACCATACAATTTAGCAATCAAGTTCCAAATGAGTTGAAAACTTCTGTCCATACAAAAACCTACACACAAATGTTTATAAAGCTTTGTTCATAAAAGCCAAATATTGGAAGCAACCAAGATGCCCTATAATAGGTGGATGGATATATCAATCATGGTACATTCATATAAGGGAATATTATTCAACAACAAAAGGAAATGAACTGACAAGCTATGAAAAGAGCTGGAAGGATCTTAAATGCATATTGCTAAGTGGAAGAAGCCAGACTAAAAGGGCTACATGCTATGTGATTTTAAATATATGGCATTTTAGAAATGGTAAAATTATAAAGACAGACAAAATAACAGTGGTTACTGGAGATTGGGAAGTTTGGAGGGAGGAATGAATAAGCCAATAACTGGAGATTTTTATGGCAGTGAAACTATTTTGTATGATATTATAATGGTGAATATATGACACTATGCATTTGTCAAAACCCACAGAACTATACAGCACAAAGTGAACCCCAATGTAGACTGTGAATTTTAGTTAAAATTGTGTATTGCTATGGTTTAAATGTTGATATCCCCCTAAAATTTATGTGTTGAAACCTAACGCCCAATGTGATAGTATTAAGAGAGGGGTCCTTTGGGAAGTGGTTAAGTCATGAGGGCTCCACCCCCATGAATGGGATTAGTGTCCTTATAAAAGAGACTCCAGGGAGCTCCCTTGCTCCTCCGTCATGTAAGCACACAGAAGGTGCCATCTATGAGCAACAGGCTTTCACCAGACTCCAAGTCTGCTGGAGCCTTGATCTTGCACTTTCCAGGCTCCAGAACTGTGAGCAACACATTCTTGCTATTTACAAATTACCTAGTTGAAGATATTTCGTTATAGCAGCAAGAATGGACTAAGACATGTATTGATTTGATTCACCAATTATAGCAAATGCACCACACCAATATAAAATATTAATAATTGGGAAAACTGTGAGCAGAATGAGAAGGAGTATGTGGAAACTCTCCTTTTTCTGTTCAATTTTGCTGTAAAATTACATATGTTTAAGAAACAAAGTCTATTAAAAATGTAGTTCCTTTCTTATGCAAACCATATTTCAACCAATAGTCACACTGTATTGGACACTGCAGATGTAGAACATTCTAATCATCTCAGAAAGTTCGTTTGAAAGACACTACTAGACCATTAGCATTTAACGTGTTTATCAATATGGTTGGCTTCAGTCTACCAGTTTGCTATTTGTTTCTGTTTTCCCTTCAGTTCTTTTTTTCTCTTTCTGTGCATTTTTCTTTACCTAATGGGGCATATTTGTAATTCATTCTATTTTCATTGTTAATTAGCTATTATTTTGTGTTAAGTGGCTTCTCTACAGTTCGCAATATAAATCTAACTTTCCACAGTCTATTTTAAGATAATAGTATGCCATTTAACATACAATGTACAACTTAGAAAAATATAGCTTACAATCAAAGTTTATCATAATGAATTTTATGTACAACTTACAATGTACTTCTATTCCATCCACACCTATTTGCACTATTGTTGTCATATATTTTACTATTTTCTATGTTATAAGCCTCATAATATATTCTTATTAGTTTTGCTTTAAATATTTACATATATATTTTTTTTAATTTTTTTTTCAGTAATGCTACTTCATTGCTTGATTTCATTCCAAGAAAGAAACACAGCATACAATTGCAAAGCGGGTTTCTGTCCCGGATGATAAGAACTGACTATGTGCATTTTCTCAGTTTTATTTTATTTTTATTTTTGGAGACAGAGTTTTGCTCTGTCACCCAGGCTGGAGTGCAGGGGTGCGATCTCGGCTCACTGCAACATCTGCCCCCCAGGTTCAAGTGATTCTCCTGCCTCAGCCTCCTGAGTAGCTAGGATTACAGGCGTGCCATCATGCCTGGCCAATTTTTTGTATTTTTAGTAGAGATGGAGTTTCACCATGTTGACTAGGTTGGTCTCAAACTCCTGACCTCAGGGGATCCGCACACCTTGGCTTCTCAAAGTACTGGTATTACGGGCCTGAGCCAGCACTCCCAGACTCAGTTTTATTTTGACAGGAACAATGTCTCATGGTCTTTGTATCTCAGCTTAATGTTTTGGAATTATATAGTGGTGATAGTTGTACAGTTTTGTGACTATACTAAAAATTGCTATTATACACTTCAAAGGGGGGTGAATTTTATATAGATTAGATCTGAATACTTTTAAAAACACTTCTGCAACATTGTATGCTAAAATTATATTTTAAAAAATTGTAGTGAGGAAAATTATGTTTTATTCATCCACATACATCTTTTGTGTTCTTCATTCCTATTTCCTGCTTTCATATACTTTCTGCATTATTTTTTCCATATTCTGTAATATTCTGATGACATACTTTTGTAATTTAAAAGAAGTATCTTGGGTAAAAAATTCTCTCAGCTTTTGTTGTCTAAGAAATTATTAGTTTTGCCTTTAATTTTAAAGGAAATTTTAATGAAATATAGAATTCAAACACCCTTTTTTCTTCTAGCATTTTAAATACATTTTTCCATTGTCATAAACTGTTTCTGAGAGGATTATAATTTTTCTTTTTATTCTGTACTAAATGTTTTCTTCTTCTTTCTGGGTTCTTATAAGATATTGTCTTAATCTTTGATTTTATTTTATTTTATTTTATTTTTTTTAGACAGAGTTGTGCTCTTGTTGCCCAGGCTGGAGTGCAATGGCACGATCTCAGCTCACTGCAAACCTCCGCCTCCCAGATTCAAGCAATTCTCCTGCCTCAGCCTCCCAAGTAGCTAGGATTACAGGCATGCAGCACCACGCCCAGCTAATTTTGTATTTTTAGTAGAGATGGGGTTTCTCCATGTTGGTTAGGCTGGTCTCGAACTCCCAACCTCAGGTGATCCACCTGCTTCGGCTTCCCAAAGTGCTGGGATTACAGGCATGAGCCACTGCACCCGGCCTAATCTTTGATTTTCATGAATCTGAATATAATGTGTCTTCCTGAAATCTTCTCTGTTTTTATTCTTCATAGGTTTTCCTGAGCCTCTTAGATGTGTGATATTTTAGTATTAATTATAATTGGAAAACTTTTTAGCATTATCTCTTTCTCCGTTTTGCCTGGTACCTCAAATATATGTAGGTTAAACCACTTAATATGGTCATATGGTCCCAATAGTCACTGATGCTCTATATTTTTTCTTTTTCTTTTTTTTTTTTTTTTAACATAACTGGTATTTTCTTCTGCAGCATCTAAGCTTCAGTTTATTGCATTTAAAGAATTTTTAATCTGACATATAGTATTTTTCATTTCTCCAAGTTCCTATTTACTTTATAGCTTGCATTTCTTTCTTCTTTACATTTATGTTTTATTTTTAATCATTGCATATATTCATAACTTTTAAAATCCTTATCTTCTAGTTATACTGTGCCTGTCATTTCTGTGTCTGTGTCCACTGACTGATTTTTCTCCTAGTTACTGGTCATGTGTTACTCCTTCTTCAGGTGTCTTATAGTGTTTTGGTAAACTTTCTTATTTACACACGTATTTACCATTTCTGATGGGCTTTATTTTTATATGCCAACTGGACTATTTTTCCATATTATGAAGAACTTTCTTAATATTTTAAAAATGTAAGTCCTTTTATAAAAATTACTCTGTCAGTTTTTGTCTGAAATATTTTTTCTGTCTGGATATTGTGAGTATTATGTTTCTAAATGCTGGATTTTGTTGTTTTTCTTTAAAATCTTTTGATTTAGTTCTGGCAGACAGTAAACAGTAAATTTACATTAAGCAGATCATCTCGATCCTTTTGAAATTTATTTTTAAGCTTTTTTAAGGATTGCACAGACAAGACTTTATTGCAAGCTTTTCCCTAATCCTCAGGAATGAGTCAGAGGGTGGGGGGCAGATCAACTAAATACTCTGAGGGTTCAATGAGGTTTTCTCACTCTGACTTTCAGAACTGAAATTTTTTCCAGCCCTGTTCAGATATGTGGGAATTTTTAAACATGCAGATCTGTAGTAATTATTTTCCTAGGATACCAGGTCACAAACATATTACCTCTCTTTAATGTCCAGCTCAGATGAGAGTCTTCAGAAACTTTCAAAAGGAATAGAACTAGTTTGTACAATCTGAAGCTTATATCATCTGGATTCCTCTTCAAAATGCAAAATAAAAATTAGGTAAGGAAGTATGAGTTTTAGGATGTGAAAATAAGTCATTACAAGCTAAAAGGTTAATATACTAACCAATATTATTGATATTACTGAATCCATGAAGTAGCATAATACATTAAACACTATTTTAAAATTTTACCTACTATTTCATCTGTGTACTTTGACAACCTCATTATATAACATATTTTTGATAGCATCAGTGAGATATAATTAATATGCCATATCGATGTAATGTACACAGTTCAATAGTTTTTATTATGTTCTCAAAGTTACACAACCATTATTATAATCAATTTTAGAACAACTTCAGCACCCTCCAAAGAAATCCACTACCTACTAGCACTGTCTTCCCAAATCTCCCCCACTTCTCTGTCCATGGGCAACCACTATAGATTTGCCTATTTCACATTTTTATATAAATAGAATCATACAAGATGTGGTCTTTTGTAACTAGCTTCTTTCACATAGCATAATACTTTTAAGATTCATCCATGACTTAGCATGCATCAGTTCTTCATTCTTTTTTTGCCAAATAAGAATACCACATTATTTAAGCCATTCCTCAGCTTATAAACATTTGGGTTATTTCCACTTTTTGGCTGTTATCATAATTCTGCTATTAATATTCATGTACACGTTGTTTGTAGACATATGTTTTTATTTCTCTTGGGTACATACCTAGGAGTGAAATTGCAGGCCCATATGGTAACTCTATGTTTAACATTTTTAGGAGACTGTAAGACGGTTTTCAAAAGCTGCTGTATAATTTTACTCCCGCAAACAGTGTGTGAAGGTTCTGATATCTTCATATACTCACCAGAATTTGTGATTGTCTGTCTTTCTGATCATTATAGCGGGTGTAAAGCAGTATCTCATTGTGGTTTTGATTTGCATTTCCCTGATGATCAGTGATGTTGAGCATCTTTTCATGTGCTGAATGACCATTTATATATCTTATTCAATGATACATCTATTCAGATAACATATGTTAATATTTTTATATAGAAAGAATAGACATCACCAATTATATATTCTAGCATATTTGATTTTTTAATTGATATTTGGGATGTATAAAACATGAAGTTTCAAACGTAAACATCTTGCTGCATGGAATACTGCTACCTGTTTTCATCCTCAGATTCAGGGATTCTAATAAATTGCATCCCATGTGGTTTATACCAAATTATCTATCCATGTGTCTGCCTATTTTTCATTCTATATATTTAAATATTAATAATAGATTCCTAATAGAAGAGAGGATTCATTTAACCAGACATTGGTGAGAATTGAATTTTGTACTTCCATTTTGTATTATAGTGTTTGAGTAATTTAATATTTCATGGACTAGCTTCTGGATCCACATATTTACAACCTTTCCTCTCCCCCGTGCCCACACACTTTGAGTGCTAGGATTCATAAGCTCCATTCATATTACGATATAGCATTTGTCCCTTCACCTTTGTGGGGTAATGTCAGGCAAATCAGCAAAGTTTGCATAAGGAATATTCCTGGAAGCTATTCCTATAATAGAAAGCCAAAACTAGCCTAATTGTATTCTGACACAATGGTAAATCACATAAATACATTCTATTTATATATAAATTAAATAAATTCTCAATTCAATTTCCCCTTAGATGGATGACAACAGAGAGTCTAATACTACCTGACATGAGACAAAGTGTGATGCAGGACAAGTCAGAACAGAAAGAGAAATGATCTTAATCAATTGTGGTCAAAATATTTTCATTTTAAGCATTTTACAAAATTGTAAGACCATGTGATAATACTGCAGAAAAATACTGACACAGACATATTCTATATGTCCTAGTACTAGAAGTATGTGGGCAATGAGCAAGAAATCCAGACTATTCCAAGAATTTATTAAATATCAAGACTTTTTTTTAATTCATCTGACCCCCAGGAATGACCACAGTCCCTAAAATATTATTGACACCCAAATGAACAATGAGTTTGGTTTATGTTTTAATTAAAATAACTCAAAGATAGGGGCTTCTTGTTATCAGAAAGCAGGACAGAAGCAATATCCACATTAACTCCTTTTAAATTACAATTAACATAAAGAAAGTGAAAAAATATGCATATTCTGTTGAATATTTACTAATATGCCCACCAATTATTAGGCATTTAACTCGCATATTTGACCTTAGAACTTCATGAATATTGTTAATGTTGTTTTGTTGTGGCTTTTATTGCTATTATTATTTCATCATCATATTTTACTATTTTAATTATATGACAAGAAAATTATGGACAAAAAGATGAAACAACTTGCTCAATGTCTCCTAACTTACATGCTATGGAGCAAAATTCATGAATATCTCTCACTCAAAAGCCAATGTTCAAAAGAGTGTGCAGTGAAACTTACATTTTTTTCTTCAAAGTCCAACAAATATACCAAAAAGTAGATGAATACATTTGTAGTTTAACAAATAATTATAATGAAAAAATTCTATATAACCATTATTTAAGTCAAGAAGTTGATTATTGGAAGTTCTCATACACTTTTAACTGATAGGAGACTCATTGCTTCCCTATAAAAGTAAACATCATCATGAATTTTGTAATAATTTATTTTTTTCTTTCTTGATTTATCAATGATAAACAAATAGTATATTGGTTGTATATTATCTATAAGTGATTTATTAATCTAATAATATAGTATACTTTTTACTATTTTGAACTTTACATAAGTGGAATCTTAATATATTTATACTCTATGCCTTCCTTCTTTTGCCAGTCTAAAGTAAATGAGAGTTATTTTGTGATAGGTAACTAAAGTTATTCATTTTCAATGCTATCTTATACCAAATTTCTGTAAATATATCAACATTTATTCACACATTCTACTGCTGATGAATCTTTTGGCCCTTGCTTGGCCATTATAGAAATTGTTATGAGCATTCATGTACATATACTGTCGTATAAGTGCAAAACTTTCTCTAAAGGATGTCGTTAGGAATGATGGATCAAAGATTAAACATGTACAAAGTTACTAGATCATGTCAAACTCTTCCAAAATGATTGTGAATGATGGCAACTGTTTTTCTTCATTTTCTCCTCCCCTCCATTTCTTCCTTCCCTTCCCCTTCCCTTCCCTCCATTTCCTCCTTCCCTTCCCCCTCCCTTCCTTTCTTCCCTTCCTTTTTCTTTCTTTTCTTCCTTCATTCCTTCTTTCCCTCCTTCCTTCCCTTCCTTCCTTCTCTTTCTTTTCTTCCTTCATTCCTTCTTTCCCTCCTTCCTTCCCTTCCTTCCTTCTTTCCTATCTTCCTTTCTACCTTCCTTTCTCCACAGAAATCATTTTCTCATTACCATTGTTTTTATAACTGCACCATCACCTGTTGAGAAATCCCTCTTATTGATGGTGTCCTCTTTCTCAATTAGTGTGCCCCATCCCAAGTGGGTGGAGTACAGAAACCAACATAAATCAATTAGACATCAATTTGCAAGTGAGTGGAGCTGTTGCCTCTTGGATTACATGCCAAAGGGACAAGATTTATGGATGTTGGTAGACCTCCTCTCCATCACATAGAGAGGTTGGGTCTTTTCTGCTTTAGAAGAAGATGAGCTCAATAGAAGCACAAACAAAAAAAACCAAAAGCAATGGCAACAAAAGCCAAACTTGACAAATGGGATCTAATTAAACTAAAGAGCTTCTGCACAGCAAAAGAAACTACCATAAGCAATGGCAACAAACGCCAAGTTGACAAACGGGATCTAATTAAACTAAAGAGCTTCTGCACAGCAAAAGAAACTACCAACAGAGTGAACAGGCAACCTACAAAATGGGAGAAAATTTTTGCAACCTACTCATCTGACAAAGGGCTAATATCCAGAATCTACAATGAACTCAAACAAATTTACAAGAAAAAAACAAACAACCCCATCAAAAAGTGGGCAAAGGACATGAACAGACACTTCTCAAAAGAAGACATTTATGCAGCCAAAAAACACATGAAAAAATGCTCACCATCACTGGCCATCAGAGATATGCAAATCAAAACCACAATGAGATACCATCTCACACCAGTTAGAATGGCAATCATTAAAAAGTCAGGAAACAACAGGTGCTGGAGAGGATGTGGAGAAATAGGAACACTTTTACACTGTTGGTGGGACTGTAAACTAGTTCAACCATTGTGGAAGTCAGTGTGGCGATTCCTCAGGGATCTAGAACTAGAAATACCATTTGACCCAGCCATCCCATTACGGGGTATATACCCAAAGGACTATAAATCATACTGCTATAAAGACACATGCACACGTATGTTTATTGCGACATTACTCACAATAGCAAAGACTTGGAACCAACCCAAATGTCTAACAATGATAGACTGGATTAAGAAAATGTGGCACATATACACCATGGAATACTATGCAGCCATAAAAATGATGAGTTCATGTCCTTTGTAGGGACATGGATGAAATTGGAAATCATCATTCTCAGTAAACTATCGCAAGAACAAAAAACCAAACACCGCATATTCTCACTCATAGGTGGGAATTGAACAATGGGATCACATGGACACAGGAAGGGGAACAACACACTCTGGGGACTGTGGTGGGGTGGGGGGAGGGGGGACGGATAGCTTTAGGAGATATACCTAATGCTAAATGACGAGTTAACGGGTGCAGCACAGCTGCATGGCACATGTATACATATGTAACTAACCTGCACATTGTGCAGACGTACCCTAAAACTTAAAGTATAATAAAAAGAAGAAAATATTTCTAATAAAATGTTTTACTCCTTCTGTAAGAAAAAAAAAAAAAAGAGAGAGAGAGAGAGAGAGAGATGGAGACAGGTCTGAGTACCTAATTCTAGTTCTTGATATTCTATTACATACAGTTTTTACTTTGTAGTGGAAAGTCCAAAATGGTCTTTAAACCACAGTCAGCCCACAGGAACACTCATTCAGCTGGGTGACACTGTGGTGTAAAGTGTGGAACTTCATCACATAATGCAAGAATCTCTGAGATGAGTTGAAAAGGAAGTGCATTCAGAGTGAAAATGTGAGCTCTTCTAGAATGTTCCAATAAACATTCTTATGCTAATGTGAGCTGCATTTTTGACACTTGAAACGGACCCAAAATTCCTAATATATATGCAGTGTCAAATATGTTCAATAGATACAACCAGATTGAGATAATGTATATTTCTTGAACATCTGTCATGTTTTCACGAGACCAAAAGCATTTTCTGTAAGGTGAAAAGAGGGAAGGACAGTGAGAATATCTTGAAGGCATTGCTGTCTCTTATTCAAGAGAGACCTACAGACTATTTCGCACATATTCATACTTCACAAATTACCACAAGGAAGACTAAGTTGACAGCCCATGCTGTATATTACAACTAGGAGTGATTGACCTTATGCATGAATGAGTCATAATTTAGACATTTGGACAACATCCTAGGCAGCAACAGAGGTGATATTACAATCTGCACCATTTGAAGAAACAATGAACAATGACTACAACAGTGAGTATATACATACAGAGACAACATATGAAAAACAGTTGTTTAAACTAAGGATGGGTGTACTGGAGAAAATCCAGGAAGGGGTTTTTCTAACATCCAAAGGCTGCAGAAAGAATAGTGTGTAATTTAATCGGATACACTAAAACTACCACATAGAAGAAACATAAAGTCTGGATATTTATTAATTTTTATAACTGAACATTGCAATGTTCCTACAACCCCATCATTAACATAGTATTTGATGTGAATCTTAAACATACAATGAATATACATGGTCTTCTAGGTGACTCCTAAATATACGATGAACAGGGTCATGTGAGTATAGTGGCAACATTATATAGGACACAAACTCTAGAGAAAGACCATTTGGTCTAAACATTGGCTCTGCTAAGCTGTGCTATCTCAGAAACATTTTAAATACCTGTTTTTTTTCAGATGGTTTTTATAAAAATTGAGTTACTACAAGTGAAGTTCAATAAAAAGTTCTCTCATATACGAGGTGCTCAGTAACTGTTATTCTTTTTCTACCTTCTCATCCTCTTGTTCCTGTCATCATTATCATTATTTCACTCTTCTGTTTTAACTTTTCAAAGTCTTCTTATCACCTATAAGATAGATTCCAAGCCCCTTTTATATCATCTTGTTATATAACGTCTGACTTTTCTCTCTGGCCAAATTACTTCTCATCTCTACCTCCCCCATTCTATCTTTAATTTTCCACACCACTTCCAGTTACCCTGAAATGTTTTTCTTTGCAGATGCTGGGTTATACCCCACCTCCTTCATTTTACTTTATTTTGCCATACACTAGTTGGACATTATTTTTTCTATTAAATATTTAGGGAAAAGATGAACCCTACCATCAACTGTGCTAAATCTATGTCTGACATAAAATTCTAATATGGAACGTATTATAATGTATGATGTTGGATTTTAAGTCTTTTCCAAGAGTGGATTGCAAACCCTTAAAAGAGAAGGACTATGTCTCTTTTACCTAGGATAGCATTTGACTCATTGAATATACTCATTTAATGCAAAGCTTGCTGAACTAAGAAAAGTTTAACAAGAAAAAAAATGTCTCACAAATAGAAGTATACATCCTTAGGATGCTCTCATAATGACTCCCCAATACCTTATCATCCCATAGTCTAAAGTCAAATGACACCTTAAGGAGTCCATCTCATGCTGTATTTCAGACACTTTCTTTCACAAATCTTAGGTGTCTTTGCTATACTAATTTATTTACTTGTCTGGGGATTGCTTACTTGGCTTTTTTTATGTGTTTTGTTTTTGTCTTTCTCAATTATTTTAAGCTACCTAGGGAGTAGAAAATGTTAATTATATCCCCCACTCTGAGGTTAGGCAAACTCAAAGTAGACACTCAATGAACAGTTGTTAAATTTAAAATTGAATATTGATATAAATAGCCAAGCACAGACATAACCACTTGTCATATATATCTTGGAAACTGATTCAGCGATGGTGTGGAAATTTGGAAGGTGTTACCACACCCTAACATTTTTCTTCAGTGCAACCTACAATCACCCTCCTGAATCCTAGCACCACAGAATATGTGAGCAAGAACACGCTGAAATGTGTGTTATGCAATTCAGCCAACTCCAATGCTGCCCCCAGTACATTTCCCTTTTGCCAATTACAGAACTCATCTATTCTCTTTGCCGTGTAGTTATTGAGCTTTTCTTGGCCTGGCGTGCCACTCAGGGCCAGCCCAGGCATTAAGTTGACTGTCTGGCCTTCATTAGCTGCATCTAATTCATTCCCCAGAAAACACCCCCAGGCCATAAAATGCATCTGTGTGTTGTTTTTATTAGGTCATCTGATTGAGCAGATGCTGATGGCTCTAAAAAAGGAGTATTTCCCCTGCCAACCTTAATTTGTTCTGTTTCCATTGCAGGCAGGACCCATCAATAGTGCTATTTCTGTGTTTTAATGTACTATTTCAGACCACATAGTTATTTCTGTATTAGAACATCTAAAGTGCAGAGCTATTTTTGAGAGTCACCTGATGACTCTTCTTTAACAAGCCACTGATTCAGAGATTCCATAAGCATTTTGCTAATGTCCTCAGTCCCATGTCATACTACACTGTCCCCACTAGACTTTTCCAAACAGGGATTGCTGCCCACATGTTATCGATGTCACCAATGGGCCTTCTCCCTTAAAAGCTTCTCCAACTATGAAACAAGTTGGCTTAGGATTTCTATAGCAAGCGATCTCGCTAAACACAGGATCTCATAATTCCAGGCTTAAAAGGGACACAACTTTTTTTTTTCTCATTGCCAATCCCTTATGATGCTTAAATTCCCTCTAATATTTCCCAAATATAGATGTCCAATCTCTTCCTGAGTGATCGCATTGATCTCCCTTTTTAAAGGCTGTTTATTAATTTTTGACATGGGAAGGGTATAAAGGCAGAGACGCTCACTTTTCAGATTTCCTTTTTGTATGCTGAGGTAAAAACTGCCTCTCTTTGACTTCCTTTCACTACCACTCCTGACATATCAGAATAGCCACATCATTGTCCTTTCAATAGTAACAGCTACCCTCACCCAAGATTCTGTTCATCTCATTTCCTAGCTATTGCCTACTTTGCCTCAGATGTAGTATCAGACAATTCATAGCCCCAAACAGGCATGGAAAATCCTATTTATGAGTGAAAATTCTTCTCAGTGAGATAGTAGTTATGACTAAGTGCAAGTTAAAGCAATGATTAATTTGAAGAAGCCGTGGAATTCTTGCTTTTTTATTGACAGGACATTGGAAGATTAGAACGCCGCCCTTACCCTCGGAGGTGCCATCCACTTTCTCTAAATCTCACACTGATTTTCAAGGCTTGGGGCTTATATTTCACTCCATTTCCCTTTTCCAAATTTCATCAGAAATAGGCAAAAGGTGGCTGATATTCAAAAGGATGCCAAAGGGCAAGGAGAAGAAAAGGAAAGGAGCCAGATCATTTGAACCTCCATTTTCATTCTTGAGAGGGTCAGCAGCCCCAGATCCTTTAACCGGCTGGTTCTTGCTGGAGGATAAGATGTCCCTCAGGATTTAGGCCTTCACAAAGCTGCATTAGTTATTTCAGGCCACTTGGTCTTGTACTGTATTAGTGCTTTGTTAATTGGTATCCTAGTGGCTTAAAAATGTCATATAAATCCAGTGAAATCTGTGTGCAGTCAGCACGCCTTGAAAAAAAATTCAATGTGGCAAGTAGCTCAAAGCCCCTGAGGATCGATAGGAGTTATCTGGGCAGAGATTTCATTGTATTTATATTACACACCTTGCCTCCTTCAAGCTGTTGCCTGGTTTTCTTGATCTGACATGTGGGACTGAGGACAAAGCCAAGGTCAAAAACCAGGAGGTAAGCTGAAGGCCGGAGGCATTTTGCATGCCTGTGACTAGCATGTCCAAACCTCAGGAAGAGTCTCAGATGCTTCTGAGTCACTGCCTCAATCTCAATACTATTTAGCAAGAGAAAAGGCTATTTTTATTGAGGTTGTGTGGCAGCAAATCTAGCAAGAAACACACTCATTTTATATGACACGATTTTTCCTTTATTATTTCAGACTGCAATATGTCTTTCCATAATCAGGTCAGATCAATTCATATTGGTTCTCAATTTCCTCTCTAACCTCTTATAAGATGTGATGGACAATGACTGTCAGAAGGAGAAAAATAAGAAGTGAAACAATTGACTTAAATTTACAAGACAGACAGACTCTGAGTATATTAAATTATATACATGAAAATAAATAGTAATAAAATACAAGGGTCAAATGGATTCAATGAGGAGAGGAGCTAAATCTTGGTGTTTAAATCCATGAGAGAAATCAGCCGCAAATAGGCAGATCCTTTAAAAATATTTAAGTTTTCAGGTTGTTTAATGATTACCACTTTTTCCTAATGGTGCAGTCTTTTTGCTATATTGCAAAAGACAGCTAAATATCTAAATATCTGTTTAACAAACAGAAACGATTAATGACACCAGATAAGTAAGGATAGAATATGTTTTTAACTGATTTCAAAAGCCTCATCTTTTTGTATTTATTTCCTACTCTAAAACCTGCAGTGACTTCCATTCCCTATGGCTGCGCTGTCTAATACCATAGTCACTAGCCACATGAGGCTAACGAGCACTAAAAATGTAGTTAGTGTGATGGAGGAATTGAATTTGGCATCTGAATCTAGATGAGCTGTAAGTGCAAAATGCACATAGAAAGTAAAAAAATATGAAAAAGAATATTATACAAATAACATTTCATATAGATTACAAATTCAAATAATACAATTTTAGATATATTGAATTCAAATACATTAAAATTTATTTTACCTATTTATTTTGCTTTTTAAATGTGACTACTAGAAAACTCAAAATTAAATATGTGGCTTGCATTATTTTTTAATTGAACAATGCTGCTGTGAAGCATAAGTCTGAACTTTCATCTGACTTTTTAAAGCCTTCTAAGATTGGGTAGCCACATAAGCTATAATTCATTCATTCATAAAACACTTACATGAGCATTTGCTCTATTCCAGGCCCTAGAACAGTTTGTGGAATTCAGAGAAGAGATGAAGGCTGGAGATATAGAGTTTGGAGGTATCAGTTTGCATAATTAAAATCTTAGCAATAGACAATAGTGCCCAGGGAAAGTGAGTAGTGAATAAAGAAATTATAATTCAAAACTAAAAAATAATTGAAATTGATTTAAAAAAGGGAGAAGGAGAGTCTCCGAAAGCAACTGAGAAGGAATAGAGAGATCTTTAGGAAGAGAACAAGGGGAGAAGTACGCCAAATCTGGACTTACTGAGAAGGATCAGTAAGTTTATAGGGAGTAGAGCATTCTTTAGTTGCAACTAATATTTAGCTTTAAATTCATGGTGATGATGATGTTGTGAAAAAAAAAATCATTCATATTTGGAAAATCCAATTCAATGAGCTTTATATAGCATATCCTTAGCTTGTACCAAGGTCTGAGACATACAGACACTAATAGGCACAATCTCAGTCTAATAATTTTCTAGTTTAACCAGGAAGATATGTTAGCATTGAAACAACTAAGCTAGAGTGAGAATGAGATAGTCCCTAGGATAAGTGTGCAATCAGACAAGGGAGGGGAAAATCCCCACTGGAAACTAAGAGGAAATGCTTTTGGATGCAAATAAAGAACATCTTGAAGAATGACCACAATTTCAGTGGTCAGTTGAAATGGAAAGCACAAAACTCTTCCAATTCCTGAGATGCCTGGATGTATGTAGATTTGGGTTGCAGACTAATGACAAATCCAGCAAGGTCTTAAATACTTCAAAGGAATTTTGTCAGAAATTAAAAGGAAAATGATGGATAATCTAAGAGTTGAGAAAAAATGAAACCTAAAAATTATTGCAATAATATTTGCTGATATAACTTCTGCCTGGTCATGGCAAGCATGACTGCAAATGTTCAAGATTCAGAGTCAGAGGGGAAATAAGAACTAAGACAATACTGAATGTTTCACTGGATATTTAGAATCTGTTTAATTAGATGAATGTCATTGTGCAGGTGGTCTACTGGAAGAAGGGAAATAAAAGTTTGTTAATACAGACATCTGTGAGGAACACTGACTGTTCTTTGAGGGAGTAACCTGGAAAATTTGAAAATGAAACCCCTCCCAGTAGCCTGGTCTCGGCTCTATGAAGACTGATTTACCAACATGTACAGTGGACCTCTGAGGAAAGAAGCAGCCATTTCAGAGCCCTTAATGTGAATGCATAGGCTGTGATTATTAGGAAGTGTTAAAAGCACTGGCTGGCAGCTTAGATAAACAAGAATTCGAACCATCACAAATAACCAGGGGGAAGTGGCATTTGTTAGTATTCTGGGAGATGTTAAATTCATAGCAAATGAAAGTCTTAGCATTGACTGTTTCAGGCAGCTTAGCCGTAACCTCAGTGCTAAAAAACAGAACACATAGAGGAGTGTTAACAATATTTATCGAGCTTCCCCTTTATGTCTGACATTTTCAAGTGGATTGACTCATTTTATCCTATGAAGTAGTTGTATTAAAGCATTCTTCAGCCCCACCCCGCAAAAACAAAAAAAACCCTGACAAAACAAGACATGGGGAAAGCATTCCCTATTTAACAAATGGTGCTGGGAAAACTGGCTAGCCATATGTGGAAAACTGGCTAGCCATATGTAGAAAGCTGAAACTGGATCCCTTCCTTACACTTTATACAAAAATTAACTCAAGATGGATTAAAGACTTAAATGTTAGACCTAAAACCATAAAAACCCTAGAAGAAAACCTAGGCATTACCATTCAGGACATAGGCATGGGCAAGGACTTCATGTCTAAAACACCAAAAGCAATGGTAACAAAGGCCAAAATTGACAAATAGGATCTAATTAAACTAAAGAGCTTCTGCATAGCAAAAAGAAACTACCATCAGAGTGAACAGGCAACCTACAGAATGGGAGAAAATTTTTGCAATCTATTCATCTGACAAAGGGCTAATATCCAGAATCTACAATGAACTCAAACAAATTTACAAGAAAAAACAAACAACCCCATCAACAAGTGGGCGAAGGATATGAACAGACACTTCTCAAAAGAAGACATTTATGCAGCCAAAAGACACATGGAAAAAATGCTCATCATCACTGGCCATCAGAGAAATGCAAATCAAAACCACAATGAGATACCATCTGACACCAGTTAGAATGGCGATCATTAAAAAATCAGGAAACAACAGGTGCTGGAGAGGATGTGGAGAAACAGGAACACCTTTACACTGTTGGTGGGACTGTAAACTAGTTCAAACACTGTGGAAGACAGTGTGGTGATTCCTCAAGGATCTACAACTAGAAATACCATTTGACCCAGCCATCCCATTACTGGGTATACACTCAAAGGATTATAAGTCATAAAGACACATGCACACGTGTGTTTATTGCAGCACTATTCACAATAGCAGAGTTGGAACCAACCCAAACGTCCATCAATGATAGACTAGATTAAGAAAATGTGGCACATATACACCATGGAATACTATGCAGCCATAAAAAAGGATGAGTTCATGTCCTTTGTAGGGACATGGATGAAGCTGGAAACCATCATTCTCAGCAAACTATCACAAGGACAAAAAACCAAATGCAGCATGTTCTCACTCATAGGTGGGAATTGAACAGTGAGAACACTTGGTCACAGGAAGGGGAACATCGCATACTGGGGCTTGTTGTGGGGTGGGGGGAGTGGGGAGGGATAGCATTATGAGATATACCTAATGTAAATGATGAGTTAATGGGTGCAGCACACCAACATGGGACATATATACATATGTAACAAACCTACACGTTGTGCACATGTACCCTAGAACTCAAAGCATAATAATAAAAATAAATAAAAATAATAATTGAAAAACAAAACAAACAAAAAAAACTGTCAGTCTGAAGTTGAACTCAATTCTGAAGTGGCTCCAAAGTCCTTGCAATGCCTTGTCAATGCTAAGTCATTTTCTTTTTTCTTTCTTATGGAGAGCTAGAGCAAAAGATGGAAATATATAATTTACTCTTTAG